>NW_024098192.1:0-5769 GCF_016545835.1 Crotalus tigris | reverse complement strand
AAAAAAAAAAAAAAAAAAAAAAAAAAAAAAAAAAAAAAAAAAAAAAAAAAAAAAAAAAAAAAAAAAAAAAAACAACAAAAAAAACAAAAAAAAAAAAAAAAAAAAAAAAAAAAAAAAAAAAAAAAAAAAAAAAAAAAAAAAAAAAAAAAAAAAAACAAAAAAAAATAAAATAAAAAAAAAAAAAAAAAAAAAAAAAAAAAAAAAAAAAAAAAAAAAAAAAAAAAAAAAAAAAAAAAAAAAAAAAAAAAAAAAACAAAAACTAACAACTAAAAAACACAAAAAAACAAAAAAAAAACAAAAAAAAAAAAAAAAAAACAAAAAAAAAAAAAAAAAAAAAACTTTAAAAAAAAAAAAAAAAACTAAAAAAAACAAAAATCAAAGAAAAAAAAAAACAAAAAACAAAAAAAAACTTCAAATATAAAAACAAAAAAAACAAAAAAAAATAAAAAAACAAAAAAAAAAAATAAAAAACTTAAAAAACAAAAAAAAAAAAAAAAATAAAAAAAGAAAAAAAACAAAAAAAAAAAAAAAAAAACAAAAAAAAAAAACAACAAAAAACCTTGAAACTTTAAAAAATCATAAACAACAAAACTAATAACAAAACCCAAAACAACTTACAAAAAAAAAAAAAAAAAAAAAACAACTTAACAAAACTTTAACAAAAAAAAAAAAAAAAAAAAAAAAAAAAAAAAAAAAAAAAACAAAAAAAAAAACACAATAAATGAAAGAAAGACTTATGCTACTATAGCAATAGCACTTAGACCAGTGGTTCTCAACCTTTTTAATACTGCGACCCCCAACCGGTCGTAAGTCAAAGACTACTCAACCGGTCGTAAGTCGAGGATTACTCAACTGGTGCAGCACCATTTGCAGAATGGGACTTTTGGCGGGTTCAGCAGGGCAATTCCTATTGGCTTTTGAAAGCCAATAGAATTGGACTCTATTCAAGAGAGTCTATTCTATTGGCTTTCAAAAGCCAATAGAATAAAAGGGAGTAGCACAGCTAAGGAAAAGGGGGGAAAAATGGTGGACTGCGTTGTTTGGCTACCCCCGTGAAATGGTCGTTCGACCGCAAATGGGGTCCCGACCCACAGGTTGAGAACCACTGACTTAGACATATATACTGCCTCATAGTGCTTTTAGTCCTCTCTAAGTAGTTTACAGAGTCAGCATAGGGCCCCCAACAATCTGGGTCCTCATTTTACCGATCTTGGAAGGATAGAAGACTGAGACAACCTTGAAGTAATCATGGCCACAGCTTGGGTTAAACGCAGTGGTTCTCTGCCTCCCAGGCTCAGAATGGACTTCTAGAAATGGTGTCCATGCACTTCTGGTGGGCCGTTCTGGGCCTGGAAAGCCTCTTCCAGGCCTTCAAGGTTCAGAACGGACTTCTGGAAGTGGCATCCATGCACTTCTGGTGGTCTGCTCTGTCTTTGCGAAAAAGGGCTAGGGCATCAGCCGGTTCACCAAAGTCAGAAAAAAATAGCTACCAGTTCTATCTATCAGTGCGAACTGGCAGAATCCCAGCATTGGTTAAATGACATCTTGAAATCAACTGCACGTTTACTTTTTTCTTTGACTTTTAAGTCTAATATTTCACTTCATTGCTGAACAAGCATCAGGTTGGTTTCTTTCTTTTCCTTCTTTTTTCTTGGCTGAAATTCAAGAATAATATTAAGAATGAGATAAAACAGGACCTCAAAGAGAATATCCTTCCGGCAGAGACATCTACATGAGAAACATATAATTCTGCAAAACAAGTGAATCAAATTGCTCAAACATGCTATGTAAAAGGAAATGCTGCTAGCACCATAACAAATGAGGAAAAAAAAACTGGCTCTTTTGTAATAAACTTTCAGTTCAATACTTTTTGTACATGAATGGTTTAGATTTATTGTCACATTATTTTTCGTGTGACTTTCTCTTGCATTTTTTTAAGTTTTATTTTTTAACAGAGTTCAATAATAATTATTCAACAAAAATGTGTTCTCTGAGTACCTTATTCACTAATACAAATTAAATTCCTAATCCCTAAATCTTTTCTCTAACCATTGATAAAATAGGTCCCAAGTTTGAAAATATTCTGTTTCTTCTTTTTCTTTCAACCTTAAGGTAAGTCTGTCCATTTCCGCACATTCTAATATTTTATTATTATTATTATTTCTTCTTCTGGTGGTATTTCTTCATTCTTCCAACATTGTGCAAATATAATTCTTGCTGCCAGTGCTTTTTTTCTAAAAAAAAAAAAAGTGCCGGAACTCACACACGTCATACAACCCGCCTTGCCTACCCTACAAGGTTCCATCCAAAAAAGGTGCCGGAACTCTGTTCTGGGCATTCTATGAGAAAAAAAAGCCCTGCTTGCCGCAGTTATCACATGTAGAATCAAATATGTACTTTGCTTATCAGGTTTTTCTGGCATTACACCTAGTAAAAAAAATTCAGGTTTATAGTCTTGCATATTTTTAATGGCTCTTTTTAAGTTGATTAGGTCAGAAAAGAGAGTTGGACACTATACTTTGATGGTAACCTCAATATATGCATGAGGAGATTCATTATAGGGAGAAAAATGTAAACAAATGTATGCAATAAGTTAAAACATGCAATTCAAATTGTTTTCAATTTCTTCTGATTATTCAGATGAACAGTCAGCCAGCATTAGGGTATACTAGACAATTCTGTGACCCATTGGGTTATCCTTGGAGAGATAGTGTGATGTGATCGGAATGAACATTAAATTTTAGTCCCACCATATTTTTTTACCGCAATGCTGGATGGCCCCTTTATCATCCAGAGTATACATTATAAATAGAAAATAACTGTAGTATCAAACATGGTTTAGTAATAAATCAATATTAATTACCAAAACGTATAAAAAGAAAGACTGCTACTGGACAAAAAAGCAGTGGACTGGGAAGTGATTTCTGACATCCTGCAGGCTTCCCCATTGAGTTCACTTGTGGGAAGCTGGCAGGAAATGTTGGAAATCACAGTCATGTAACTGTGGGAATGCTGAACAATCACAACTTTGTAAATACAACTGCTCTGAACTTCATGGAAATTTCAATTCTATAGGAGTAATGGGTCATAGATTTTTAAGATAACAGATTTTAGGTACCTTGAATCAAAAATTGTTGTGGTATAATGCACTCTTTGAGCTAACCTGAGGGTACAAACAAAAAAATAGATAAACATACTGAAAATTTCAGTATATATAGATTGCCTTTATAGCAGGTTGTTTTCAGTTGTTTCCACTGTTCTGCAAGATCTTCACTGGTTCTGATATTCCTGTGATTTTGTTCATGTTATTTCTGGTAGTGCATTCATATAGTTTTAGACACTACAGGAATTAGAGTCTAAATTAGAAGGGGAATATGGACATAATAGTTTTTTTGGTAGAGGTGTTCAGCTTATAATTTATTTTATTTCATTGAATTTATTATGGCCCTCCACTCCAGCAAATTCTGGGCAGCTTACAACTACAATGCAAAATTAAAACAAAAACATAAAATAGACAAGACAGTCTGGACTAAAACAGCCACTATAAACTCATTTCAGCTCCATCTTATTAGCTCAAGGTCGAAGACCAAAGCCAAGTCTTAAGAGCATTCCAGAACTCCAGGAGAGTGGTCCCCATCCATAGCAATGCCCTTGTGTACTTGGCAGGTAAAAACAATGCAAAATGGCTCTCGAATGTTTTGCTGAGCTCCATAATGTACATTGGAAAGGAACTTTTCAAATGTACTTTTCTTTTCAAAACATGTTGACTTGACCAAAGCACACTTAAAGCTGTGAGACAGTTATATGCTCCAGAAGGTCTGACTTGATGCAGTTGCTTCAAGTACATTCCCAGGTTGTATTTATATATATTTGTATACAGAGACAATACCTCTGCTGAAATTACCAATAGAGTGAGGCCACTATACATATGAAAATGAACTGGAAAGCATTTGATGCTGAGTCTCTTGGCAATATAGCATGGTATCGTGGTTTGTTAAGAGCACGTAGCTTGCCAAGTGTCTCTTTAAATGCTTTGGATAATCTTGTGATGCCCAATGTCATAAATTTAGACCATTTAGGTAATTGAGTGGAAACACCTATTCATTTTGGAATTAGTGATAAAGTAAAGTATCCCCAACAAGCGATATATCCAGTGAACCCTACATAATTGGTTCCACTGCTGAATTGTGAGATTCAGATACCAAATGTAGTCATCTTCGTTAATAGGTTAAAGTATAACATGCCAATATCTACCTTTTACAAGACAGTATACTTTCCAGTGAAATGATATGTGAAGTTTTTTTTTTTTTAAAATCATTCGTTCATTGTTTTTTTTATTTAAAACAAAGGTGGGAACTTTTCTTTTTGGGATATTAAATAAAAAAATCTGAGGGCTCATATTTGATGGGGTTGAAGGAAGGAATTAGTGATTTCATTGTCTAATGTAGGTGAGGAAGATAACCATTCATTTTCTGTCCCAAATTCTGTCTCGCTTTATTCCCCCATTTTGATTTCTCAATCTTTTCCCCCTCAATATTACTAGTACCTTAATCAGCAAGCTAAAAAGAAAGGTCAATGTTGAGTCCGTGGCGGGAAAACAGACACGAGAAGCAGCTGGAGTTCTCAGTTTCTTTTATTCAGCGTTCAGCTTACAGGAAGATGGCTTCAGCCTCGCCCAAACGCCTCGCAGCCTCTTATAAAGGCAACTCCCGGGTAAATGGGTTACTTTTCCCGCGCCAGCACCCGCGCATGCGCACGGCGCTGGCGACAGCCTGTCTGGTCCCGGGCAGCTTTGCACCTGCCCGGGACTGCCTGCAAACGACCGAGCCGTTTGCAAAGGCTCGGGACATAACACCCCTTTCCCCCGGGCTAAAACTACTACCAACATACAACATTTATTTTATATGA
Source organism: Crotalus tigris (assembly GCF_016545835.1). Classification (NCBI taxonomy): domain Eukaryota; kingdom Metazoa; phylum Chordata; class Lepidosauria; order Squamata; family Viperidae; genus Crotalus; species Crotalus tigris. The sequence goes on along the minus strand of NW_024098192.1, from coordinate 861 downwards.
CATTTTGCTCCCCAGTGCTCCCACTGATTACTGGCTTTTGCCTTGCCAGCAATGTTATGTAATCTTCTAGATACTTAGGAGATTTCTTTGCTCTCTGTGACTTTCTTAGCTCTGGGTTACTGGCATAAGTCCCCTGACTGGAGGGAGGCGTGAGCCTGTTCTCTCTATTGTGCCCTGGTGTCTTCCAAGGACTGTGCCCCGATGCCTGGCCTGCTTGCTTGCCCACCGGGCTCGTCAGGCCAGGGCTTCGGTTGCTTTGTGACCTGGTTGTCCTACCTAGCTGTAGACCCTCAGGCCCCTTGAAGTGATAGCCACTGCTGGGCATCTCTGTAGAACCTCCTAGGTCAGTCCAAGACCCGTCAGGAGGCTGTCCATTCCCTGAACCCCATTCTGTGCTCGGGCTCGTGTGGGTTTCTGTACTTTCACAAAACTCAGGTGTTCCCTGATTTGTGCTAGGGGTGTTGTAGTCGGGACTTGGTTCCTCGACTAGCTCTGTGTATGTTTGACCCCCTGTAGGATTTGGGGTAAGGTCAGGCCAACCTTGGGAACTGTGTGCCAGCTCTCTTGCGGGGAATGGTTTGTTGGGATGCCCCCGGGGATCCTCCGTTGCTGGAGTGCTGTGTGATGTATGTGGAAAGTGAGTATGCCCCCGGGGTGACTCCATGGCTGGAGTAGGCGTGAGTGCCTGTTGTGTGGGTAAGCTCCATGACTTCCTTTTCGGAGCAATTGCAGAATCCTGGGATGGGCCGTTTGTGGCTCCCTCAGCGGAGATGGGCAGTAGCTCTTGCCCTTCCCTTTGCTCCAAAGGGTCCCCCTCCCCCCCCTGGAAAAGACCCAGGAGTCTCATCAGAAAAGTCTCGC
>NW_024098191.1:0-159936 GCF_016545835.1 Crotalus tigris | reverse complement strand
ACTTTACAAAACCTTTCTAAGAGTACATTTGGAATATTGCATTCAGTTCTGGTCACCACAATATAAAAAAAAGTTGAGACTTTGGAAAGAATGCAGAGAAGAGCAACAAAAATGATTAGGGGGCTGGAGGCTAAAACATACAAAGAATGGTTCCAGGAATTGGATATGTCTTATCTAGTGAAAAGAAGGACTAGGGGTAACATGATAGTATTATTCCAATATTTGAGGGACTCCTACAAAGATGACAGGGTGAAAGCATTTTCCAGATCATCAAGAGGCAAGACAAGAAATAATGGTTGGAAACTAATCAAGGAGAGAAGCAACCTAGAACTAAGGAGAAATTTCCTAATGGTGAGAGCAATCAACCAATGAATAGCTTGCCTTCAGAAGTTGTGGGTGCTCCATCACTGGTGGCTTTCAAAAAGACTAGACAACCATTTATCTGAAATGGTATAGGGTCTCTTGCTTAAGCAGATGTTTAGACTAGAAGACCTCCGAGGTCCCTTCCAACTCTGTTGTTCTATGTTCTAAGATCTTAATACTACCCAAAATTTACTTTTTATTCCAATTAGCACCAATTCCAGTCTTGGAGACAAAGTTGCGAGACTAGCAATGAACAATCAGTAGATTTATATGGAACAAAAAAGAATGAGAATAAGATTCAAAATGTTGCAAGATTCAAAAGAAAGAGGTAGACTTATTTCCTAATATTAAATTATAATAAGTGAGCAGTCTGTCATAGATAAAATGAATACAATCCCCCAGTAGTAGAATATTAATTATAACAGAAATTGGCTTAGCCAATGGACTTCATAGGCATTTATATTTAAAAAAAACAAAAAGGAAAGAATGTGAAGGGACATATTATAAAATTTTTTACAAAATTTATTAAAATATGAAATCTTCTCAAAACCAAAAATGATCCTGGTAATGTCATTGTTAGTGCCATCTTCGGATGCCTTTTAATTCAAGGACAACTATAGTAAGGAAGGACCTCCAAGGGAAGCATGGGGAATTGAAAACCTATCTGTGAAAACGCAGCTGATAACCACAACAAGACTGAAGAACAGGTTCTCTGGATGGCTTCTTCTTGTGAGGAGATGTTGGAATATTCATGAACAGGAAGAGTCATGTGGTAACTCAGTCAGCCAATGTGAGGAAAGTGCTACTGAGTCTGTGCAAAAAAGAGTATTGAGTTAGGAGCTGGATTTCCAGTCTCAAAGTTTTGTCTCTGGTCTGTCTCTGTAAGAAGTCTTCGTTAAGCTATGTTGCTGTAAAGAAGAATGGCATTGTAAATATTTTTATATAAATATAAAGTTATTTGAATCAGCTAAATGCAGTCAACTGTGAGAGCTTTTGATTTATATTTCACCAATAGAGAAATTAAAATTCTCTAACAGGAGACCTCAGGACAGTGATCTTTACAGTTTTGAGTGCTGGGAGATGAAGGAATTAGCCATCCTGTATGCAACAGTAATCAAGTCTTTTAAAGGATACTACGTTTGGAAGCCCGAGAGAGGCCAGTTATTGTTCGCGCCCCGGGACGCCCAGCTTGCCTCAGCCCGGCACTTGCCTGCCTGCCTTCCTCAGGGACTCCCAGGCGCCCGCCCTGCGCCATCAGCTCACCAGGACTGCGGCCCCGATGCTGCAGGCGTGGATTACATGGAACCTGGCCGGCTGCTCAGCCATCTGCTGTGCCCCACGTGCACCACTTTCGCACGCAGCGCCAGCTGCTGCCCCGCCAGGAACATCGCCGCCGCCTGTCCCACGCAGCCCCGCTGTGTGAAGCGGGCCCCGCGGCTCCCACGGCACCACCTGCACACCACACCGATGGCACACGAGGTGAGCACGCTTTTTCGGCAGGGCAGAGTTAAGTGCTGCTATCCACCTCCCATCCCTGGTCCTCTTTTACTTACAAATAGTAGAGTAGAAGATGGTGTTCCATAATTGTTCAGCAGGGATGGGTGGAAAGTTCCTGCAAAGTCGCCTTTGCTGCAGAGAACTTGCAGCAACGTTTGCCGGCTGGAACTTTTGGCGTGCTCAGCAGTCCAGAAACAGCCTTTAACGGCCAGGTCTGGACAATTCCTATTGGCTTTCGAAAGTCAATAGAATAGACTATTCTATTGGTGTTCGAAAGCCAATAGATTAAGAGTCTATTCAAATAGAGTCTATTCTATTGGCGTTCGAAAGCCAATAGAATAGAGGGAGTAGCACACTCATGGAAAAGTTGAAAAAATCCACCAAAAAACCTGCCGGAATGCCGTTCTGAGCATTCTATGTGAAAAAAAGCCTTGGTCTTTGGCGACCCCTGTGAAATGGTCGTTCGACCCCCAAAGGGGTCGCGACCCACAGGTTGAGAACCGCTGTTTTAGAAGAACCGCTAGAGACAACTCTTAAACTATTGAAAAGGATAGAAGAATTTGCAGAAATACCAGGATTGAAAATAAACAAAGAAAAAAACCAAAGTTATATCGTGTTTCCCCAAAAGTTAGACCCAGCCTGATAGTAAGCCGTAGCTTGATTTTTGGGGGTGTGCTTAATATAGGCCCTACTCCAAAACTAAGCCCTAGTTTTGGGGTGAGGCATACCCTTAAAATTCAAGCTAGGGTGGGAGTAGGGGAGTGAAGCTGCCCCACGTGCCCCGTACCCACTTACCTTATTGGTAGTACCACCGCAGCCAGGCCTCCCACACCCCGACACCTGTCGTGCTGCTGCTACACTTTTTCTGCGACAGCTTGCTGGCACCTGCGGTCAAATGCCATGTGGCACATTGTGCCGTAGCCGCTTCTCACGGCAGGATGCCGCATGGCGCTTTGAGCTGCTTCTGCTGCTTGCCCAGTGCTTCAGGCCGCTTCTGTTGCAGGAGGCCACGTGCTTTGGGCCATTTCCGCTGTAGAATCAGCCCAAAGCGCCACATGGCCTCCTGCTGTGAGCAACAAAAGTGGCCCAAAGTGCTTGAGCAACAGCAGCAGCCCATGGAACCTGGATCATATCCACAAACTTAAGTTTCCTGGCCTTTTTCTGTCCTTTCCTTCTGGTGCCATTGGGAATATGCACCCAGCATGAACTAGGTTGTGGACTACTTTATCAAATGCCTTGCTGAAGTCTAAGTATACTATGTCCACAGCATTTTGCTGGTCTACTAATTTAGTCACTTGGTCAAAAAATGAAATAAGATTGGTTTGGCATGATTTGTTTTTAACAAAACCATGCTGGCTACTAGTTACAGCTTTATTTGTTTCTAGATGTTCATAGATCTGTTCTTGATTATTTTTTTCCATTAATTTCCCAGGTATTGATGTTAGGCTGATTGGTCTGTTGTTTTCTGGGTCTGTTTCCCCCCCCCCCCTTTTTTGAAGATGGGAACCACAGCAGTTCTTTTCCAATCCTCGGGTAATTCCCCAGTGCCTCATGATTTTTAAAGATATTGTACAATGGTTCTGAGATAACACCTGCCAGCTCCTTCAGAACTCTAGGATGTAATTCATCAAGTCTAGGTGATAGATATTCATCAAGGTCACATATGTGTTCTCTTACCATTTTCTTGCTTTTTTGCTTATTTTAATTTTTATTTCTAATCTGTCTTTTACAGTTAGGTTGGGCTATAGTTTCTTTTTGTGTAAAGACTGATGCAAAGAATGAGTTAAGCAGCTCTGCTTTCTCTCTACTGCCTGTTACTTCCTTGCCATCTTCTCTCTTTAGTGGATCGACTATTTCCTTGACGTTTTGTTATTTATATATGTTTTAAGACACTTTTCTATTATCTTTGACTCTTGTTGCAAGTCTTTGTTCATTCTGAGCCTTTGCTTTCCTGACTTCATCTTTGCAGATTCAGGGTATCTGCTGATATTCTGCCTTATTTATGTGTTCCTTTTCCATTTTTTGTATTTAATCCTTTTTTTGTTTTCAGTTTATCAGAGAGATCTTTGTGCAACTATGCTTGTTTCTTCTTGGATTTCTTGTTTCTCTTTTTCAGTGGTATTAGGCTGTTATGTGCTGCTGGCTACTTTCCTTCGTGACCAGAGGCAAGCTCGCCTGACCAATAACCAGCCAAGACACAGTGAAGGCCTTTTGTTTCGTTTATTGCAATAAGCGGGGAGAGAAGCTATCAAAGCTTGGTTCTCTCCAAAGTTTTAACCCAAAATATCTCCTTCTTTTATTCATCCCTATCACCGGCCACTACAGCCCTCCTCTTTCCCCATTGGCTGAGGTAGTATGAGGTTACACTCTTTCCGTCCGCCTATACACATTTCCTGATAACATACTAAATCATATTCACTTATACAATAAGAATAAGAAAAATTAGACATGGAAATGGTTATTTTAAACTCAGATATATTTATGTCCCCATTTTAAACAATAAGTTCTTTTCCTGCTTTTCAATTCAATGTGCCTCTCTTCTTATCTTATTCAGCTTATTTTCCTATTTTCCATTCAACCTTCCTGGCTAGCCATTTCCTTTAAAAAAAAACTATTTATCTATTTTATGACTTCCCTCTTCCTTTCTCAGACCCAACTATTTTTGCCTATATGGTTTATCTTACTTCTTTAATCTCTTCCTGACTCTCACCATCTGTATTTTTCTTATTCAATTAGTTTCCATTGTCTCTGAAGATTTATCATATTGATGTATATTTATCAATCCCCCCTGTATTTCTGTATACTCTGATGAATCTTCATTTTTGGCTATATTAGATAACATAAATTGAATCTGTACATCTTCTCCAGAGATGTTTTTCGCTACTGACCCCAATGTTTTGGTGCAAAATGAAATACAGCAGGGTAAACATTGGAGAAAGACACAACACATAATACCTATCACAACTATAAACACTAGTCCTATAAATATTTGTTTTAACCATTCAAAATTGGGAAGCCAATTTGTTAACCAACTCCAATCACCCCACATATTTTCATACTTTTGTTCAGGAGCTTTGGACACATTCCTAATTCCTTTTGCAATATCCATTCTGCTTCATGATTATCATCTACCTTTAAATCCCACAAACAAATTTTACCTTTATTTCCCAGGCTGTTCTGGTGTGTTGTTTTCAGTAATATTAGAAGTAGAATCCACCCTTCATGATTATTACACAGTATTTCACACCCACAAATTGATCCACAATTAAAACAATAACAATAACAATAATCACTAGCTATCACAGAGGTAACACATCTACCACCTAATTCTTACAATGTACAATTCTACATTTTCAGTTTCTAATGGTATGACCTCTGACTTAGTTATTCATTTTATTTGTAACAAACAACTTTTACTTCTCTGATGAGTCACCACCAACATCTTTGTTCTTCGTCTGGGGTCACCTGAAATTCTAAAAGAGATATTCAAAATAGGTAGGGGTTCTGGTCCACTACCCATTCAAGTCCTTTTAAACATGGCTTTCAGTCCTTGTTCTGGAATAACCGTCTACCCTCTTTCAGGTCCAGTCACCACCTTTGCTCATGTGTAGTGAGTCCAACCCTTCTCAGCCCTCTGGACAGCAGATTTAATATAAGGAACTTCCCTTCTTTGGTTGTAGAAGTTCCTCCTTCCATTTACGATTCAGCACCCACTGTCCCGGCTGGATCTTATGGACTGGAAATTCCAAAGGAGTTGTTTGCGCCACCAAGCCTTCCTGTCAAAGAGAAGACAGAGACCCCAGTACTTGTTCTACATTTAGCTATTTGTCTCCCTCCTTTGGGAGCCTTAACCCTTTATTAACCCTTTTACATATCAAACATCCCTCTGTAGCCCTTTGGGCTATCCCATAAATTCCAAGGGTAGCATAGAATTTCAAATACATTTCTACCTATGCTTTAATTCCACAATGACTCCCCTCATATAGTTTTTGGATCACCATTCTTGCAGTACCTTGTGATAACCACAGAATCCCCTTAAGACCATTTTTGTTGTTTGGTAATTATAAATCTACTATATCCTTAATCCTTTTACTATCTATTTTCCTTTCCCCTTCAACTATAATATATTCTAGATATTTTACCTCCTTTCATACCAGTTGGGCTTTATTTGCTAGACACTCTCAATCCTTTCTTCTGCCAAAAAGTTGCTTTCCCATTTCTTTATAATTCCCAGAATAAGATCTTACAAAATTGGGAAGCTACATAAAAATGTATTTGCTTCCACATCTTAAAAGGGGAGGAAAGAAAAGAAAGAAAAAAAATCATTTATCCTGTATCAGATAGACTACACTTGTCCATGGAAGCTCTATCAAAAATTGTCACATTTTTCTTTCTCCTCCCCCTTTCTCCCTGATTAGATACCATGTTACAAAAATATAACTCAATAAACTTATTGTAAATAACCCATTCAGGATTTTAAAAGGTAAAGCACATAGGCTCACCAATTAGCATTGGGCCAACATTTCTGGAATGCCTTTTGTCTCAGGCAAATAACATTCAAATCACTCTTGTGGCAGCACATCAAAGAACACCAGCTTCTTTGGTAGAATCAGATCCCCAAGGAAGATATGTGATGATTGAACTTGGTTTGTATGGTAAGAAAATACTTATAGTGGGACTTTATGCACCAAATCAGCAACAGGAACAATTTTATAGACTGTTACATCAAAAAATAACTTTGCTGGACTATAGATCCGTGGTATTAATGGGTGATTGGAATGGCGTTATGGATATACAAAGGGACAAGAAAGGCTTCTCTCCTCTTATTAAACAGGCAAAACTGCCTAAAGCCTTTTTTGACATGAAGGAGGACTGGGAACTAAGGGATTATTGGCGAGAATGTAATCAAGAGGAGAGAGACTTTACTTTCTTTTCAGATAGACACCAATCTTTCTCAAGAATTGACTTTTTTTTTGATTACAACGGACTTATATAATAGAGTAAAGAACGTAAAGATCTTTCCTAGGTCGTTGACGGATCATAGCCCAGTTTGGATGGAGCTGATTCAGGAAAAAGAGGAGAGAAGATCCTGGAGGGTGAATGAAAACTTATTTAGACAAGAAAAGAATATTCAAAAGTTGAAGGAGTCTTTAAAGGATTATTTTGTTTTAAATATGCATAAGGGGACTTCAATGTCAATGGTATGGGATGCAGGTAAAGCATTTATGCGTGGGATTTTGATAAAAATGAATAATTTTCATAAGCGAAGCCAGACTCAAAAACGTAAAGAACTAGAGGATGAAATTAAGTTAAAAGAAAAGTCTTTGATTTTAAATCCCTCTGATGAAAATATTAAAGAATCGGTAAAGTTGTTAAGAGCACAATTTAACATGCTCCTGGCGGATCAAGCTGCAACTAACTTATTGTTTATGAAACAAAATACATTTTGTAACGCCAATAAACCAGGGAGATGGTTGGCTTATCAATTAAGAAAGAAGCAGAGACAGAGGATAATAGATAAAATAAATTATAAGGGTAAAATAGTCTTCCAGAAGGAACTGATTAAGAAATCTTTTTTAGATTATTATCAAAAATTATATAAATCTACTAAGGTGCAAATATTAGATATAAATAAATATTTAAGTGAGGTTAGTTTTCCCCAATTGACAGAGGATCAAAAACAGGAAATTAATGGTTTAATTACTAAAGAGGAAATTGTGACAGCAATTAAGCAACTGAAACTAGGGAAAGCACCGGGTACAGATGGCTTGACAGCTGTTTACTACAAAGTCTTAATGGAGGAGATGAGCCAACCATTAAGTGATCTTTTTAATGATATTCTACAGGGCTCAGAGATTCCTCCTTCATGGCGTAGTGCTTTTATTTCTTTGATTCCAAAAGAGGAGCAAGATCTCACTTTACCAAAGAATTATAGACCCATATCTCTTTTAAATGTGGATTATAAGATATTTGTAAAGATTTTAGTAAATAGGTTCATGAGGGTTGTGCATCATCTTGTGCATAAAGATCAATCTGGGTTTATAATTGGTAGATATATGAAAAATAATGTTAGACAAATTATTAATTTATTAGAATATTTAGACAAGAACAACCAAGTCCCTGCAGGGTTGATTTTTTTAGATACTGAAAAAGCCTTTGATCAACTGAATTGGCATTTTATGTTAAGAGTAATTGAAAAGATGGACTTTGGTGAAAAGATATTACAAGCTCTCACGGTAATTTATCAAAAACAAACGGCACAACTTATTGTTAATGGAGGTTTGTCAGAGGTATTTACAATAGAAAAAGATACTAGGCAGGGATGTCCACTATCACCGTTGTTGTTTGTTCTAACATTGGAAATATTGTTGATCAAAATTCGAGATTCGCAGGAAATTAAAGGAGTAGAAGTTAATAAAAAAGAATACAAGTTAAGGCCTTTGCAGACGACTTGGTGGTTACTTTGTCGCAACCTATTAGTTCTGTAGTAAAGTTATTGCAGTTAATTCATCAATATGGTTTGGTTTCGGGTTTTAGGATTAATGTTAACAAGACTAAAATCTTACCTAAAAATATGACTATTCAGGAGAAGCAGACTTTGGTTAACTTGACGGGTTTTGAAATTGTTAATAAGGTAAAATATTTGGGGGTGATGCTATCTGTCTCTAATGCAAAATTATTCAAAAACAATTATGACAGGTTGTGGGTTAGTGTACAGAAAGACTTGAAGAATTGGGAGAAGTTGCAACTATCTCTCATGGGAAGAATTGCAGTGATAAAAATGAATATTCTACCCAAGTTTCTTTTCCTGTTCCAAATGTTACCGATTTTGAAGAATGAGATTAATTTAAGTGAATGGCAGAAGGGTGTTAATAAATTTATTTGGGCAGGGAAAAAGCCAAGGGTCAAGTTTAAAATTTTGCAAGATTTCCGTGAGAGAGGTAAACTCAAGGTACCGAATTTGAAATTAACAATAATTAGTGACTGGGTAAACTTGACAAATCTTGAGATACTTCATCTAGAGGGATGGGATTTACTCTATGGGTGGCATGCCTACTTAATATTTAACAAAAAAGTGGACTGGGTTTTTAAATCTCACATTATAAGAATTTCCTTACTTAGGGTTTGGAAAAAGTATTATAAAAATGATTTTAAAGTATCATTATGGGCTATACCTTGGCATGCGATAGAGGGAATAAAAAGAGGTGTCAAAATGGACATGGTGTCTTATAGACAATTACTCAGATGGGATGGACAAAATTGGCAATTAAAACTATGGGAGGATTTAGCACAAGAAAATATCATTTATTCTTGGTTCCAATATAGGCAACTAGCAGATAGATGGAAGGTGGATTGTAAGGTGGGCTTTCTTAGAGAAGATGAAAATCTTATTAAGCAAGTGAAGGATCAAAGACGAGCCCATATTAAGAGAATTTATGGGGTGCTAGTCGAACTGGATTCGGAAACGGAATTAATTAAAGATTGTATGATTAAATGGGCCCAAAACTTTGGCGAACCAGTCCCATTGGACATATGGGAAATCATATGGGTAAGAAATGTCAAATTTTCGCAGGCACAGAATTTAAGGGAGAATTTTTACAAAATGTTTTATAGATGGCACCTTGACCCACAAAAAATGTACCCTGACCTACAGCCTAAATGTTGGAGATGTGACTGTTTGGATGCCACTTATTATCATATTTGGTGGTCGTGTAAAGAGATAAAAGCATTCTGGATTAAGATATGGTGGAATATCCAGAGAATTTTTAAAAGGAGGGTAAAATTTACTCCGCAGTTATTTTTGTTGGGTATAACTATTGATTGTGATACAAAGGAGGCTATATTGATGTTAAATTTGATCACAGCCACAAGGCTGTTAGTAGGACAATATTGGAAGAAGGAATCCTTGCCTACATTGCAGGAATGGTTTTCTAAAGTGTCTTATCTGGCGGAAATGGCAAAGATTTCGGCTTTTTTAAAGGATCAAACGCAAGAGAAATTTCTTGCTGTTTGGGATAAATGGATACAATTTATACAATTTAAATTGGATATTAAAAATATCATGTTGCCTTTTTATAATTTATATATATATATTTCCTAGTTTTAAACTTTCATTTCCTTTTTACATATATATTTTCTAATTCCTTTTCAATTAAGCCTATATTCTGCTCTGGGAAGCTCAGGGGGGGGAAGGGGGGGTGTTTTGGGGGGGGTGCGGAAGGGGATGTTATGTTTAGTTTTTTGTGTATTTTGTATTTTTTGTTTTTGAATTGTTGTATTTTTTTTCTGTTTTTCTGTTTTTTTGTCTTTTTTGTAAAAATTTATAAAAATGTTCAATAAAAAAAAAAGAACACCAGGATAGCTAAGAAGACAAAAGATTGTCTCCCCCTTCCCCCACTCACCAAACCAGACAGAGTAAAAATTTATACAAAACTTTTGCTTGAAACAGCCCTCAGGAGGAAAATTGCCATAACATTTACAAAAGTGGCTTGCCAATACCTCCTTCCTAGGGCTAAACAAAAATAAACCAGCCCCAAAACACTCAGCCAACCCTCATGGCTAAATCAGGATTTGAACTCAAATCCAGCCTTGCAGCCTGTGGCTATAACCCTGAAACCAAATTGGTTTTCTATAAAGATTTACCTCCTCCTCCTTGGCTCCAAGGAAAAGGAAAACAAATTGGACACACACAGTATGCAGCAATTAATCATCTTTTCTGCAGTAGCAAGGAGTCCCAAAGACACATATTTATCAGATGTTAAATAAAACATCATAAGATTGTTCCTTTGACAAGAATACCCTCAAATGCATTATTAAGGATAAATCCAAACTAAAATGCAAAGGAAAATCACTGAAGCATGCCACACATACAAAAACAGAATATCAGAGTTGGAAGGGACATTAGAGGTCCTCTAATCCAACCCCTTACTGAAACAGGAAACTCTATCCATTTCAGACCCTATCAATTTCTAACCTCCTCCCAAAAACCTCCAATAATGAAGCATCCACAATTTCTGGAGACAATTATCCCACTGATTAATTATCCTTACAGTCAGGAAATTTTACCCAATTTCTGTTCTTTAAAAACACACATACACACAAACAAACATGCAGACAGAAACTGCCTCCCCCTCCTTTTTTTCTTCTTTTTTTTTTCTGCATTTCTTACTTTTCCAAGGCAGAAATTCTTGGGCTAAAAAAGTAACAAACTAAACATGTTTAAAAGGATTGCTCAAAAATTTCACCCCCCTTCAATAGCCCTTCCATCATGGGTTTTAAATCCATTCTTCCTTCCAATGTAATGTTATACTGTATCTGGTGAATTACTTCACCAGGGTTCTTTAAAGTCACCTTTAAAGGATCCATGAGTACCCCTCTTCTATTGCCCTCTTGGGCCCATATAAGAGGGTCTACTTTTCCTTGACCTTCCTCACTCAAGGTCATAATATTTACAATTATTTCTCTTTCATTCCCCATAATAACAACCCCCAATTTACCAATTAAGTATCTCCTGGCCAAATTGCAGCTCCCTTTAACCAATACAAAGTTCAGGTCCTTTTACTACTGTCTGGACCATAGCTGATTTAAATATTGTTGTTTCTACTACATGTCCATAATTCCCTGATCCTTAATCTTCCCTTTCCCAATTTGCATTCCTGGAGGTAAAAGTTCAGGGTAAATCTGGTGGTCCAGAATCCACCGAGTACACCCTTTCCTCCTCCAGGGATCCAACCTTTAAGGTTTATCAGGGGTTCCTAAAAAGCTGAACCAGAAAACAGATTAGTCCCCTGACACCCCTAATCCTCAAAATTCACAAAATGTGCTAGTTCTTCCCCCTCCTTCCTCTTAAGGTACCATACTCATTTTCCCAGTGTCCTTCCTCCTTACAAAAGGCACACTTATTTATTTATTTAAGGACTGGGGAAATTTTTTCTCCTAGAGATTTATATCCCCTGGTGCCAACTAGCTGTCCTCACCCCCCAGCCTGCCTTTCCTAATTACTCTTCCTCTTTGCTGGCCTGTTTGCAACAATTGAGCCATGATTTTTATCTTATCTTATGTTTATCTCTCTCCTCTTCTCTCTTCACATATACTTTCTGAGCCTCTTTTACTGGTAATAAACCTTCTATTGTTTTAGTTTTCCATCTGTCTAATTTCTGCATTTGTACCCTAATACCTTCCCATGCTTTCCATTGGTCCTAAAAAAAATTTCTAACCTGTTTTCCTACTTCAATAGGATCTTCTATTAGTTTGGGCAATTCTTTCCTAGATTGCCTGATTTCAAAAGCTGTTAGGGGGGACAATTCCCCCCCTTTGGAGAGAGGTTTTCTCCTCTCTTATTACCTTCCAAACTATAGGAACCTCAAGAAATACATAGCTTTCTACTTAACTCTTTCACACAAAATAGCAGATCAGAGTTCTTGCCTTTCATCCTGGCCAGGCATAAAACTTCACACAGCTCCTTTCTCTCCCTCCCTCCCTCCCTCCCTCTCTCTCTCTCTCTCTCTCTCTCTCTCTCTTTCCCTCTCTTCCATCTGATTATTTCCATTCTTTTAACACCTTCCATTGTCCTTCTAATTACTAAGAAACTACCCTTCTTCACCCTTTCTTGCTTTTACACCAGACACAAAAAAATTCCAAATGCTTCACCCCAGGCAAAACAATCATTCTTATTTTCAAGGAACTTTTTCAAAGCCAATGAGCTCCATCTCCCAAATTTTCCTTTTGGAATAAGACCTTGTTGTTTTGTATATTACTGTTAGAGGGTCTCTCCCTCCCCTCCCCCAGGTCTTTAGAAATGAGTCAATACAATCCCCAAAGACAGAGACCATTAAACATAATTTCCAGACCTTTCCACTTTTACTCTTTTAGGGCACTTGTAGCTTGTTCTCCAGGCAATGGGGAAATGCAAGGAGCGTTTCTGATAGACTTTAACCACTGCCTATGCATTCCCCATCGCTCTAAGCTAAGCTGAGAAGCCCAATTTAATTTGTTGGCTGGCCAAACATGTACTTAGGCCAAATATATACTGTAATGTATCATCCCTTCCTTTGTTCAAATGCCTTGTTTAAAGCATTGACTTAAAACACTTCAACATTCTCCCTAAGGGATTCCCATCTCCCTAAGGGGGTTCATTCCAGAATGTAAATACCTTTCCTCTTTTTCCTTATTGGCCGGCACACTGGCCGGGGAGGCGTCCCTCCTCTTCAAACTCTTATTGCCCATTAACACCTCTCTGATATACAGATACCCCTCTGGTATCTTACCTGTCAGGCTGAGTTGAAGTCCTTCCTTAGGTCGGCCGACTTTCCCTTAGGTTTTCACTGGGTCCTGGCTTTCTGTCTCGGGATCTCCAATTCCTCTTTGTTTGAGCAGGGGCAATCCGACCTTTAGGGCTGGGAAAAACTTACCCAGGTGCGCACTCCCCTTTCGAATATCCCCGGCTGCCAAAGATGGAACGGATGCAAATCCCGGATGAGCCCCCAAGGCTGTTATGTGCTCCTGGCTACTTTCCTTCGTGACCAGAGGCAAGCTCGCCTGACCAATAACCAGCCAAGACACAGTGAAGGCCTTTTGTTTCGTTTATTGCAATAAGCGGGGAGAGAAGCTATCAAAGCTTGGTTCTCTCCAAAGTTTTAACCCAAAATATCTCCTTCTTTTATTCATCCCTATCACCGGCTGCTACAGCCCTCCTCTTTCCCCATTGGCTGAGGTAGTATGAGGTTACACTCTTTCCGTCTGCCTATACACATTTCCTGATAACATACTAAATCATATTCACATATACAATAAGAATAAGAAAAAATAGACATGGAAATGATTATTTTAAACTCAGTATATTTATGTCCCCATTTTAAACAATAAGTTCTTTTCCTGCTTTTCAATTCAGTGTGCCTCTCTTCTTATCTTATTCAGCTTATTTTCCTTATTCTCCATTCAACCTTCCTGGCTAGCCATTTCCTTTATATTTTTATAGCTTCTCTTCTTCCTTTCTCAGACCCAACTATTTTTGCCTTATCTTACTTCCTTAATCTCTTCCTGACTCTCACCATCTGTATTTTTCTTATTCAATTAGTTTCCATTGTCTCTGAAGATTTATCATATTGATGTATATTTATCAGTGTTGTACTGGGCTTTTATAATCATATTTTTCAGTGTTTCCCACGCTTCTTGAGTTGTTTTCCCCTTTAGAATTTTGATGCATGGAATTTTTCTTAGGCTGTTTCTGAATTTGTTGAAATCAGCTCTTTTAAAGTTTAAGACACTGGTTGGATTATATTCTATTGCTCATGTATGCATTATATTGAATTCCAAGGTTCCAGCAACTTCAACTCCATCACTTCTTCTCTATTAGTAAGAATTAGGTCCAGTATAGCTTTTCCCTTCTCCACCTTTTGGATGACAAAGTTGTCAATTAAGTTGGTTAGGAATCTGTTCAATCTCCTACTTGCTGCAGAGTTTTTATAGGAGTAGGAATAGGGTGAAGTTGGGGTTGGGATTTGGATTTGGGTTGGGGTTGGGGTTAGGGTTTTAACAAATAACATTTTCACTATTTAGCAAACAGCATAATGTCTGGGTTCATGTGTTTAAAGAATAAAAAAACAATGAGTAGTAGTTAATTATCATAAACAATATGTTAATTAATCACTTGATGGTCTTCTTGCTAATATATAATTCAGAGTTACATATTACATTCCTTTCTCTCTAACTCGTTTTTCTAGCCATTGATAAAAATTATCCCATGTTTTAAAATACAGAGTCTTTCTCTTTTCCCTTTAAAGTCAATCTATCCATTTCTGCACACTCTAAAATTTTCTTAATTAATTCTTCTTCAGTTGGTAAATTTTCATTTTTCCAATATTGGGCAAATACAATTCTTGCTGCAGTTAGTATGCATAGAATTAAATATATACAGTCTTTCTCATAATTTGCTCCTATTATTCCTAACAAGAATAATTCTGGCTTAAAGTCTATTTGTATTTTAATCATTTTCTCCAACCATAAATGTATTTTGAGCCAAAATCTTTTTGCTTTAGAGCATGTCCACCAGATATGGTAATAAGTATCTGGTCTTTGTTTACATTTCCATAATTTGCTCCTATTATTCCTAACAAAAATAATTCTGGCTTAAAATCTATTTTTTTTAGTCATTTTCTCCAACCATAAATGTATTTTTGACCAAAATCTTTTAGCTTTAGGGCAGTGGTTCTCAACCTTTTTAATGCCGCAACCCCAACCGGTCGTAAGTCGAGGACTACTCAATCGGTCGTAAGTCAAGGACTACTCAACTGGTGCAGCACCGTTTGCAGAATGGGACTTTTGGTGGGCTCAGCAGGGCAGAGACAGCCTGGACAATTCCTATTGGCTTTTGAAAGCCAATAGAATTAGACTCTATTCAAGAGAGTCTATTCTATTGGCTTTCAAAAGCCAATAGAATAAAAGGGAGTAGCACAGCTAAGGAAAAAGGGAAAAAATGGCAGACTGCGTTGTTTGGCGACCCCTATGAAATGGTTGTTTGACCCCAAATGGGGTCCCGACCCACAGGTTGAGAACCACTGCTTTAGGGTATGCCCACCAGATATGATAATAAGTACCTGGCTTTTGTTTGCATTTTCAACACTTGTTTTTAAGTATTTTTAAACATTTTTGCTAATCTCATTGGTGTCATGTGCCAGCTGTGAAACATTTTATATAAGTTTTTTTATATGCCACTGCTTTAGTTAATTTAACATTTCTTTCCCATAACTTTTGCCAGTTTTCTAATTCTATATTATATTCAAAGTACTTTGCCCATATTATCATTGTTTCTTTTACTTGTTCTTCCTCCATTTTTAAGCTTAACAGATATTTATAGAGTTTCTTAATCAACTTTTCATCTATTTTTAACAGTATCTGGTCAAATTCTATCTGTTCTTTATAAAATCCCATTGTTTTAATGTTTTTTTCATATCTTGTTTGGATTTGCAAATATGGCCATCATGAGAGATCAAATACCTTGTTCTTGTAATTCTTCTCTTTCAATTTTCCTTCTTTGTCCAAGATATCTTTATAGGTCACAACTTATAATAATTAATAATTATAATTAATTAAGTTTGGATAAGCAAAAGCCTCCATTATTGAGAGCCATCCAGGTATCTTGATGTAAATTTTCACTTTTATTTTTCCCATTCTAAAAGAAGTGCATTTCTTATAAAGTGGTTTTGAAAGTATCTATGAATTTTATTCTTCCCATACCACAGAAAGGCATGCCAACCAAGTTGTAGGTCATGCCCCTCTAGGTATAATAGTCTTTTATCTCTGAGCATTATCCACTCTTTTTTTAAAAAAAAAATCCCAAGTTTTATTGATTTTTTATTTTTACAACAAGGTGCTTGAGAAACAATGTGGTGACAGGGTAATCAATTATCCAAAAGTAAAATCATACATATGTAACTCAGATTAAATCATTAAAAACTCCCTCTCTATTCCCTCAAATAATATAATATATTCAAATTAATGTATTTTTCAATAATGTTCAATCAATCAAAACAATCATCAATAACATTTCATCTATATAAATCCAAATCCTGTTTTGAGCTTTACTATTTCCAATTGCCATATTCCAATTTGGTTTAGATAAACATATTATTAACACTTCAGGTGTCTCTCCTTTCCCTTTTTCCTTAACATAATCAGTAACTCATTTATTAATATCATTTCTTCTTTTATCAAAAATCCCTCTTATTCTCCTTCCATTACAAAATGGGTATCCTTCCTAAAAACAAGAATATTACTCCAAAAAATACATTTCTACTCTATTTTAAATCTATAATCTATCAGTCAATCAATATCTATGTAAAACTCTTTTAACCCACTCAGTAAAATTTAAATCCAGTCCGAATAATTGTTATATCCACAACAAACATATTAATACAGAAAAAACATCTTCTCACTAAGTTCACATATTTAATTAATCTTTATTCAATCAGGATCTCTAACGTCTTATTTACCAGTCTTAAGCCTTGGGTCAATCCGTGTCTAAAAAGCCTTTTAAACCCATTGTATACAGTTTTAGGTCACACTCTTAAATCTTATTCTAGCTTTCTTTTTGTGCCAAGCAGGTTTCCATAACAGAGCCTCTATATCAACAAATAAATCTCTCTTTATTCCTTGTGGTATCATTTGAGTCAAGAAAGAGTGTCCCCTCCTCTGTTTTAGGGACCTGACTCCTTTGTAGATAATCCCTTGTTGTTTTAAAAGTTCAAGTCTCGACATTTGAATCTGCAGAGTAAGACACTCCATTATGTCCAATTTTGTGGTTAGTAGTTGATTATCAAAATTGTCATAGTTCTCAATCAGTTGTATTTGCACGTCCATTTCTGTTAGTTTTGAAATTGTGTATGGTTTAGTTACAGTCATTTTTTGATCATCAGAAATCTCTATAGGTTGTATATAGAATGAGATAGAATCTTCTTTAATGTTGATTAATTCCTCTTCTGTTGTTTTTTGGTCTGTAGAATAGTCAGATAAAATCTGAAGGTCAGTTTGTAAGTTCAAAGTAGAGTTTCTGTTTTTTATTTCTGTAGTACTCTCTTTTATTTGCAGACATATTTGCTCAGTGGCTTCAGAGATTTTTTTAGAATATAAGTTTACAGTTGAGTTGTGAATAGGGTTTCTCCATTTCAATATTAACTAGAAACAGGCCTGTTATCTTTTAGTGGAGGTTATATTTAATAACATTTAACCAGTGTCCACCCCCACAGATTTAACAGCTGTTAAATTTCTGTGTCTTTTCCCTTTTATGATGATCTGAAGGTCAAAACCAATCTCAGCATCAAACAGAAAAAAAACAGTTGCAATTTTAAATTTCTCCATAGTAGACTATAAAATCTCTTCCCAGACACCAAAAATGACGTTGACAAAATCAGGAAAAAATAATATTCTTCACATATAAACTAAATCCAATAATAAAATTCAATAACAAGAATTTATTCAAGACCCCAAAGTAAATAGAAATAGAAAATAGTCAATTAAAATTAATTTTCATTCCATTTTCAAAGCTTCTCTTCCCACACTAACAAACTCCCCTCTCTCAAAGAATGAAATAGTTCAAAAAATGCTTTTTACAGGAAACAAAAAAGAGAAAAGGGCTAAGAGAGGGAAAAAAAAGTCTCACCCGGATCAACCACGGTGGTTCTTTACGCTTAGATGTTCTTCTGACTTTCGGTTACAGCAGCAAAGTGATCGGCCATTTTACTGGCCAATCTTTTCTCCGTCGGCCCTAAGGAGCAATCTCGGACCACGGAAGGAGCTGCCGCCCTTCCACAGTCGACGAGGGCCTCCTCAATGGTAATTGCCCCTCCAGGGTGACTTTTCAACCCAATTAAGGGTCTACCGGCAGAGGGAAAGTAGCCGGTGAAGAGAGGAGTCTCTCTACGCGGCTGTACACGCCGCGATCCGGAACCGGAAGTGAGCATTAGCCACTCTTTAAGCCATGTTAATATAGTTGCTTGATAGTATAATGTCCAGTCCGGCAATCCAAATCCTCCACTTTCTTTTGCTTCTTGTAACATTTTCAGTCTGATTCTTGCTTTTTTTTCCTTGCCAGATAAATTTCAGTATTGTTGTATTTAGTTCATCAAAAAAGGCTTTTCCCAGTCTTACCGGTATTGTTTGGAATAAAAAGAGTATTTTCAGTAAGATATTCATTTTCACTGTTGCTATTCTCCCCACTATTGAAAATTGTAAATTTTTCCACTTTTCCAAATCCAATTTTATTTGTTTTAGCAATCTTACATAATTGTCTTCTTTTATTGCTGCACATCTTGCTGTTAAATAAATTCCCAAGTATTTAACTTTTTTAACTATTTGAAGATTTGGGGGGGTTTTTTGCTAGTTGTTTTTTTGTTTTTCTGTTAGATTTTTTTAGCACTTTAGTCTTTTTTTGTTTATTTTCAACCCTGCCACTTCTCCAAATTTTTCTATTTTCTCCATAAGTTTAGTGCTCGTTTCAAGCAGATCTTCCAATATAAAAACCAAATCATCTGCAAATGCTTGTAGCTTATATTTTTCATCTTTTATCTCCAGTCCTTTAATTTCTATATCTTGTCTAATGTTTCTATTCAATACTTCCAGTGTTAGTATAAATAATAATGGAGATAGTGGGCATCCCTGTCTTGTGCCTTTTTTAATGTTAAAGTTTTCTGTAAAATCTCCATTTACAATTATTTTGGCTGTTTGTTTACAATAAATTGTTTTAATTGTATTTAAAAAGTTTTCTCCAAAATCCATTTCTGCTAGTTTACATTGTCAAATGCTTTCTATGCATCAAGAAATATTAAAGCCGTCTGTTTCCCTGGATGCATTTCATAGTACTCTAACACATCAAGAATCATTTTTAACTTATTTTTTATCTGTCTTTTAGCTAAAAAACCATTTTGGTCTGTATGTATAAATTTGGTCAAAAATTTTTTAGTCTTTCTGTATTATTGAGGCGAAGGTTTTATAGTCTACATTTAATAGCGATATTGGTCTATATGTTTTTTATTTGCATTAGATCAGAGTCTACTTTGGGTATTAAGGTAATATAGGCTTCAATCCATGAATTTAGTATTTTAGCCTCCAAAAATATTTCATTACACAGTTCTTTCAAAATAAGACTTAGTATGTCTTGTAATGATTTATAAAGCTCTACTGGTAATCTATCTGGACCCGGAGTCTTATCTCTTTTTTTTGCCTTTTTATAGCCTCTATAACAGTGGTTCTCAACCTTCCTAATGCCGCGACCCCTTAATAAAATTCCTCATGTTGTGGTGACCCCCAACCCTAAGGGCTCTCCAAGTGTGCACCGACGCCGCCCACTCACCCGCCACACCCAGGGCTCAGTGCCCCTTGCCTGTCCTCGCCTCACTTCCGAAGGTTGCTGGCCTGCCTGGCTCCAGCTGGCCGGGGAGGGGGGCAGGAAGGCTGCTCTGCCCAGCCTGGTTGGAGAAGCACCCAGGCGGGGAGAGGGAGAGAGAGAGAGAGAGAGAGAGAGAGCCAAGAGGGCGACAACGCCGGCAGAGCTTAGTTCAGCCTCTTCCGCGGAAAGGGCCATGAAGCAGCACAGCCTCCCTTAGGAGATGCTCGACAGAAACGAATCTGGTGCTGCAACGACCCCAGCTCGAAGCCGTGCGGAGACGGATAGAGGAGCGGTGTCTCGGTTCCTAAGACCATCGGAAATATGTGTTTTCTGATGGTCTTAGGCAATCCCTGTGAAAGGGTCGTTCGACCCTCAAAGGGGTCGCGACCCACAGGTTGAGAACCGCTGCTCTATAATCTCCATCACTGATATTTTTCCATTTAATATATTTTGAATATTCTCTTGAATTTTTGGTAAATCTGCTTTTTTAAAATACTGCTGTATTTTTTCTTTTGGAATTTCCTCTGCATTGTAAAGTATCTTGTAATAGTCTTTGATAATTTTTTTAATTGTATCATTTTGAAAGTGTAATTTGCCTTTTGAATCTTGCAGCTTGTTTATCAGTTTTTTCTCTTTTTCTTTTTTCAAACTATGTGCTAACAATCTCCCCGGCTTGTTGGCATTTTCAAAAAGATTCTGTTTAGCTCTTTTGATCTGTTGAGCCATTATTTCTGTCTCAGCTAGATTTAATTTGTGTTTTATTATCTCCATTTGTTTCTTAAGTATTTTCTTTTCTGGTTCTATTTGTAATTCTGATTCTAACTTTCTGAATTCTTCCTTCAACTTTAACTGTTGTTGTTTCTTTTCTTTATTTTTTTTAGCAGTATAGGTTATAGCAAACCCTCTGAAATATGCTTTAGCCGTATCCACACATTTTGAAGCGATGTTTCTTCTTTCTCGTTTATTTTGAAGAAAAAATCAATTTCCTTTGTCGCTAGTTATAGAGGTCTTCTTGTCCAGCCCCCTGCTCAAGTAGGAGAACATATACCATCTCAGAAAAGTGACTGTCTAGCCTCTTCTTTAAAAATCTCCAGTGATGGAGCACCCATGATTTCTGGAGGCAAGCTATTCCACTGGTTAATTGTCCTCACTGTCAGGAAGTTTCTCTTTAATTCCAGGTTGCTTTTCTCTTTGATCAGTTTCCAACCATTGTTTCTTGTCCTGTCCCCTGATGCTTTGGTGAATAACGTGACCCCCTCTTCTTTGTGGCAACCCCTCAAATACTGAAATACTACTATCATGTCTTCCCTATTTCTTTTTTTCTTTAGACTAGCCAAGCCCAAGTCCTGCAGCCCTTCTTCATATGTTTTAGTCTCCAGGCCTTTGATCATCTTAGTTGCTCTTCTCTGAATTTTTTCCAAACTCTCAACATCTTTTTGATGACCAAAATTGGGTGCAGTATTCCAGGTGTGGTCTTACTAGGGTTTTATAAAGTGGTACTAATACCTTGCATGTTCTTGATTCTATGCCTCTGTTTATACAACCCAGGATTATATTGGCTTTTTTGGCTGCTGCTGCATATTGCTGGCTCATGGTTAAGTGATCATCCAATAGGACTTCAAGGTCCCTCTCATAGTTACTGTTTTTAAGCCAGGTCTTGCCCAATCTGTACTTGTACCTTTGATTTTCTTGTTTAAATGTAAAATTTTGCTTTTTTTCCACATTGAAACTCATTTTGTTGGATAGGGTCCTTTGTTCAAGTTTGTCAAGATCTTTTTGGATCCTGATTTTGTCTTCTGGGGTGTTGGCTACTCCTGTCAGTTTGGTGTCATCTGCAAATTTGATGAGTTCCCCTTCAGTTCTCTCATTGAAGTCATTGATGAAGATATTGAAGAGTATCAGGCCTAAGATGGAACCTTGTGGTACCCCACTGCTTACTTCTTTCCATGTGGATGTAGTGCCATTGAGGACTACTCATTGAGTACAGTTTGCCAGCCAGCTACAGATCCATCTGGTGGTGATGCTGTCTATTCCACATTTTTCTAGCTTACCAAGGAGTAGGTTGTGGTCTACTTTATCAAATACCTTACTGAAGTCTAACTATACTATGTCCACAGTATTTCACTGGTCTATTAGTTTAGTCACTTTGTCAAAGAATGAGATGAGATTGGTTTGGCATGATCTGTTTTTAACAAACCCGTGCTGGTTACTAGTTATAACTTTGTTTGTTTCTAGTTTTTCACAGATCTGTTTCTTGATGATCTTTTCTAGGATCTTTCCAGGTATTGATGTTAAACTGATTGGTCTGTAGTTTCCTGTGTCTGTTTTTTTTCCCTTTCTTGAAGATGGGAACCACATCAGCCCTTTTCCAATCCTCAGGTATTTCCCCAGTGCTCCACGATTTTTATTCTTGAACATTTTACTTAATAACAAGCTATATGAACATTAAAGCTTAGTTGTCAGTGAGGATTTATTATATGTAAGAGCACTTTAAGAAATGCTATTAAGCCAAGTAATGTTGGACGAAATAATATTAAATGTGGATAGATTTGAAAAATCATTATTTTGGGGGTTGATTAGGGGTATACTTGAATAAATAGATAATGCATTTCAGACATAAGTATTGTCATTAACTTATAAAAATATTGAAATGGATAGTGGTAGTTTCATACAAAATATATTTAAGTGTAAAAAATGAATTTTGTTTTCTCTAATGTAAGCTTTTAGATAAATCATTATTTTCATTATTGTTCTTCAGCAGAGTTAGGGCACACTAGACTGAATATCTGCTGAACAAGCTGGAATGAATTATCTTTCAAAGACAAAGATAGGACTGAAAGAAAAATTAAATTTTAATTTTCTCATTTAAATGTTCTGTAAGACAAAAAAGGAACAGGAATACAAGATAGCATCTAAGAATAGTGTAAGGACCCACCCCACTTTGCACCTTAAGAAGACAGAACTCTTGGAATAATTCTTCCAACAGGAATCCTTTATTAAGAGAAAATGGTTGCAGGCATGCTAGACAGGACTTGGGGTCCAAGCTCTCCCATTCAAGGTTTTAAGGGGTTCCCCAGTAGTCCCACCCAATCAACCCCCCTTCCAGTGATAGTTTCAAGTATCACAATTCCACTCCCTTTCTTCTTTCTTCCGTCTGGATGGAGACTTCAGATAACTACATGAAAGGCAATTACTCTCCTTTGGTATGCTAACACTTCGAGGTTACAATAAACACACATTCAGCATTTAGCTCTTTGAAGTGTAAAGAAGGAAGTGAGGGCCATAAAGCCCCTTTGTTCTCCCCCTTCTCTCCCTCTTATGGCAGAATCCAGAGAAGGCAGAATTGGGAGTTTCTATATTTGATAATTTAAAGATGAAATATAATTGGATTCTGACATCCGGCCCCTCTTAACAATAAGAGAAATCCACCTGAAAGAAAACACAAGTATAAAATTTAGTCAGGCTTGTTAGGATACTCTGTGTGAAACTTCTTCAATAGCTTCGGGGCTCTGACATGACGTTTATGGACCCACTCATTTTGTGAGGGAGGGAGGTGTTTCCAGGCAACTAAGTACTGAGTTGCTCCATGATATCTCCTAGAGTCAAGGACTTCCTTTATTTCGAAGTGTTGTTCACCCTCCACCATGATTGGAGGTGGTGGGGGGGGGGGAATTTTGGCCGTAGAGGTGACTGATGCTCTCTTTTCAGCAAGCTGCAATGAAAAATTGGGTGTATTTGCCTGAGATTTTTGGGTAATTCTAATTCTACTGTTACTGGATTTATGATTCTTTTAATTGGAAAAGGTCCTATGTATTTTGGTCCAAGTTTTTTACAGGGCTGTAGGGACTTTAGGTATTTTGTAGATAAGTACACCATCTCTCCTATAATGAATGGTGTAGGCTCAACCCTTTTTTTATCGGCTTGTGTTTTGTAAGCCTGCCTAGCTTCATCTAGTGCTTTTCTGACTATTGGCCAGGTGTTTTGTAATTTTTCCATCCATTCTTTCAGCGAGGGGATCGTTGGTTCGTTTGGGGTTAATTCTGGCATGGGGTTGAAACTTTGACCGGTGGCTATTTGAAAAGGAGTGTAACCTGTGCTGGAGTGGACTGCATTATTGTAGGCAACTTCTGCAAAGGGGAGTAAGTCCGCCCACTCGGTCTGCTGGAAACTAAGAAAACATCTTAAATATTGCTTAAGTACTGAGTTCATTTTTTCAGCCCCCCCATTTCCTTGAGGGTGGTGGCTAGATGTCAGTCCCTGAGTGGTTCCTAAGAGGGATAAAAATTCCTTCCAAAATGCAGACGTAAATTGCACCCCCCTGTCAGAGATGATGCGTTGGGGTGCCCCATGCAATCTGTAAATGTGTTGGATGAAAAGTTTTGCTAAGGCTTTTGCAGTGGGAATCTTTTGGCAAGGGATAAAGTGCACCTGTTTGGAAAACAAGTCCGTGACCGTCCAGACCACAGTATTCCCATTGCTTTCTGGCAATTCCACTATAAAATCCATGGCTATTTCTCTCCAGGGGGCTGAGGGACTTGCCACTGTTTGCAATAGTCCTGGCACTTTCCCTTGCAACCTCTTTGCCGTGGCACATTTTGGACAACTGGCTATATAACTTTCAATGTCCTTTTTCATGGATGGCCACCAAAATTGCCGTTTAATTAAATGTAAAGTTTTTACAAATCCAAAATGTCCTGCTGATTTTGTGTCATGGCAAAGGTGCATGAAAGTTACTCTTTGAGTTGTTGGTATATATAACTTTTCCCCTACCCAAGGCAACCCGTCTCTCATTGTGCACACATTTTTGTTTTTCTGGAACCATTCATCTGTTTCCAAGCTTTTTCTGAATTCAATCCCAGTTTGGCTGTCCAGTTGTGGTTTTATTTTGGCTTGGGTTCTTGTGGTTACTGGTGCTGCCAGTTGTGACTCTGCCATTATTGGTCTAGAGTCTGTGGTTCATGCGCTGTTATATTGGGGCATGCGAGATAGAGCATCTGCCAGGAAGTTCTTTCTTCCTGGTAAATGTTTGAGTTTAAATTGGAATTGGTGAAAATGCTGGGACCAGCGGGCTTGTTTGGGATTGAGTTTCCTGGAAGTTTTCAGGGCTTCTAAATTTTTGTGATCAGTCCACACCTGGAAGGGGATTTTGTTGCCTTCCAGGAACTGTCGCCACGTGAGTAATGCCCAACGTATCCCATAAGCCTCCTTCTCCCATACGGGCCAGCGCTGTTCTGTTTCCGTGAGTTTCTTGGATGTATATGCACAGGGTTGCAATACTGCATCATCATTTTCTTGTAATAGCACAGCCCCCACTGCCACATCACTTGCATCTGCCTGTATTACGAAGGGCTTGTCCATGTCTGGGTGCCTTAGTATTGGTTCGGCAGAAAAAAGTCTCTTTAGTCTCTCAAACGCTGCTTGGCACTCCATTGTCCATGTTAGTGGCTGGCTAGGTTTTACTAAGGATGCTCCCTTCGTTTTTAGTAAGTTAGTGAGGGGCAAGGCTATCTGGGCAAATGAGGGGATGAATTGGCGATAAAAGTTTGCAAAGCCCAGGAAACTTTGTAGTTGCTTTCTTGTGCGGGGTGGTGCCCAATTTAGTACTGCTTTGACCTTCTCTGGGTCCATTTCAATGCCCTGTGGGGATATGCGATAGCCTAGGTAGTCTATCCTTTCCTGGTGGAATTCGCATTTTGAGAGTTTGGCATATAGGTGAGCGGCTCGCAGCTTCTTTAAAACCGCTCTGACAAGTTTGACGTGTTCTTCTTTTGTTTCAGTAAAGATAAGAATGTCGTCCAAGTAAACAAGGACCCCCTTAAACAGGTGCTCCCTTAGAACGTCATTGATTAATTGCATAAAGACTGCAGGGCCCCCTTGTAATCCAAATGGCAAGACTTTGAATTGATAGCACCCCATGGGGCAGTTAAATGCAGTCTTCCATTCGTCCCCTTCCTTGATTCTCACTCGATAGTAAGCTTCCCTTAAGTCTAGTTTAGAAAAAATTTTCCCTTTCGATAGGTGTGACAGCATGTCTTTCATGAGGGGCAGCGGGTATAGGTTGCTTTCACTGATTGTATTCAGGGCCCTATAATCCACGCATAAACGTAAAGAGCCATCCTTCTTCTCTCTAAAAAGGACCGGGGCAGCCACTTTAGGCTTGGCTGGCTCAATGAAACCTCTCTCCAGGTTTTTTTTTATAAATCTTTCCATTTCCTCCTTCTCCTTTGGGCTCATGGAGTATAATCTGGGCTTCGGGAGTTTTGCCCCAGGCTTGAATTCAATGGTACAGTCTGTGGGTCGGTGGGGGGGAAGCTCATTCGCCCTCTCCTCACTGAAGACTTCAGCAAGGTCCCTATATTCCTCTGGTATTTCTGTTAATCTTTTTTCCTCTCCTATGGATGCTTTTTCTATTCTTGATTCTGGTAGCCTCCCTTGGGGTTTTAAGTCCATAGGGTCCCCCTTCGGGAATTTGATTTCTGTCGTCCTCCAATTTACCCAGGGGTTCCATTTTTTCAACCATTCCATCCCTAGAATCATTGGGCATTCCATACCTGGGGTCACCACAAACGTTAAGTCCTCTTCATGGTTGCCCAGGGAGAGATGTATTGGCAAAGTGGCTAGGGTAGCTGGCACCCCCCCTGCTATGGATCCATCTAGCTGGCCAAATGAGATTGGTTGTTCCAGTCTCCTGGATGGGATGCCCAGATTCCCCACTAGTGTTGGGCTAATGAGGCAGCGGGTACAGCCAGAGTCTATTAAGGCTTTCACCTTCACAGCTTCGGGCATGGGGGGGATTAATATAGTCACTGTTTTGAAGATGGGTGTGATGCATCCACTTACCAGGGGTTCGCCCTCCGAGCTGTCATCTGAGGCATCCACCGGCCCTGTGGTGTAGGCTGGAGTCCTTTCCCCTTGGTGAGCAGAGGTGGGGGTTTCTGCAATTTCCATCATTCTCATGGCCGTTTCTTTTGGCTTAGCTGAATACTTTCCGGGTTTGTTGATTGGGGATCTGTCTGGGTTGTGCTGGGGGGCCTTTGAGCGGCATTCTACAGCTCGATGCCCTTCTCTTCCGCATTTGAAACATCCCATTTGCTTCTTGGCTGTATCCGATGATTTCACCGGTTGGTGTGTCAGCTCAGGCGGGGGGCGGCTCCATTGTTTTCCTCGGCGGTGCCTCTTCAATATGTCGATCTCTGCTTCCTCTGCCAAGACGTACCATTCCTCAAGTCGATGTGGGTCCCCTCGGGGCAGGCAAGCATCATATAGATCATAGTTTAGTCCGTCTTTGAAACGGCCAAGGAGGATGTCTTCTGGCCAATTCAGTTTGCTGGCAATGGCCCGGAATTCTTGTGTATACTCAGCCACTGGGCGTTTGCCCTGCCTCATCGTTGTTATTCTTTCACGGGCTTTGCGATCAGCCAGGGGGTCTTCAAATCGTCTTCTCAAAGAGGACATGAAACGGTTGAAGTTACTGAGTTCTGGGACATTGGAGTCATGCAAGTTCACTACCCAATCTGCAGCTGGTCCATCCAGGGCAGATTGCACGATCCGGATGCGGGCTTTGTCGCTGGGAATATCCTGCCCATATTCCTCCATGTAGCTGAGGACTTGGGTTAGGAAAAACCCCAAGCGTGTTGGCTCCCCTTTGAATTTCACCTCCAACGGCGGATGTCTTGGAATGGATCGGTGCCTCCGTTGTTGGTGGTAGTGTCTTCCATCCAGATCGCCATCTGTGGTCCAGCAGGGGGTGAGGACTACTGGATCAGCAGATGTCCCTGGGGTTGCAGGTTCCACGCCCCCCTCGGTGTCTCTCCTTTTGCGGCTCCAGGAGCTGAGGCGGCTGTAGGGCTCAGGATTCTCCTCTCCTAGGGAGCTGAGAGTTCTTTTCATCAGGTCAATAGCTTTCTCTAGGATCCAGTCTGAGTACGGTGCCCAGCTTCCTCCCTCTTTACTTGCGTGCAGGGATTTCTCCATCTCCTGCTTCCATTCTGGTTGCTTGGTCCCCCGTCTCAGGGTCACCTTTCTTGATTCCTTTCCCCACTCACTTTTCTTTCCAACGCCCATCGACCAGCGAGGCTTGGGTCCTGTGTCTCCACCACTTCTTCTCCTGAGGAATCTGGCCTCTCGGATCCCAACATCTGGCAAGGTTCCAACTGGGTCAGCGGCTCTCTTTCCAGGGAGTTTTCCCCCTCTCTTGCTCCATTGTCTGACATGGTAAATTTTTGCAAAATCCCCCGGCAAGGGTCTTCCTTCCAGGTGGATTAATTTTGCAAGTCCTGTCTAATGTAAGGACCCACCCCACTTTGCACCTTAAGAAGACAGAACTCTTGGAATAATTCTTCCAACAGGAATCCTTTATTAAGAGAAAATGGTTGCAGGCATGCTAGACAGGACTTGGGGTCCAAGCTCTCCCATTCAAGGTTTTAAGGGGTTCCCCAGTAGTCCCACCCAATCAACCCCCCCTTCCAGTGATAGTTTCAAGTATCACAATTCCACTCCCTTTCTTCTTTCTTCCGTCTGGATGGAGACTTCAGATAACTACATGAAAGGCAATTACTCTCCTTTGGTATGCTAACACTTCGAGGTTACAATAAACACACATTCAGCATTTAGCTTTTTGAAGTGTAAAGAAGGAAGTGAGGGCCATAAAGCCCCTTTGTTCTCCCCCTTCTCTCCCTCTTATGGCAGAATCCAGAGAAGGCAGAATTGGGAGTTTCTATATTTGATAATTTAAAGATGAAATATAATTGGATTCTGACAAATAGTGTATCTCATTTAATTCTAGTTCTCATAATCTCTGCCTATTGGTAAATAACAAAAATGTTTATAATCCTTCTGGAGCCAATAAAACATGATTTATTCCTCTGTGAATTTAGTATTCAGATTTTATTCAGCCCTAAAGTTGTTTTAATATGTTTAAAATCCAAAAGAACTCTGCCCCAACAATTTCTTCTCTTAAATGTAGGAATATATAGGAAAAACCTGGCCTTGTATGTATGCATGTACACATTGTTCTGCTAGTTTCCTTACTGTGATGTGATGCTTGATTTTCTCAAAAACTTGGTTTTCAAGTGGGCCCTGACACTAAGCCTGCTTCAGCATCAAGTCTCTCTTATGCTTTTGGAACCACTCATCCCCTTCCAGGGATTCTCCTAGTCACTGGATCAGTAAGTCTCCTCCAGATTGAGGGGGTTCCTTCTGTGGCTGTCTCACATGTGCTGGCATCACAAGTTGCTTAGAGGGGATGATAGAGTTAACTATCAAGAAATCTTCCCTAGTGCTGTTATTTTGAGGCAGGCATGAGAAGGCTTTCATGGTTCCGACAGATGAAACTCTTCAAAAGAACTTTGAGGCATTGTTTACCTTAAAGCAGTGATGGTGAACCTTTTAGAGACTGAGTGCCCAAAAACCGCCCCATCACTCTGCCCCGCCTGCTCTACCCCCACCCTGCCCCCACCCCACCTGCTGGGCCACCCACCACTTCCACGGCCCACCACAGATCACTCAGGCGGCCCTGCAGTGCCATGGTGGCCACGCCCTCCACCCACACCCCACATCATCTGCTGCAAGAGGGCACGAGGTTAGAGTCTTGTCCCTGCTGCCCAGCTTCCATGTGCTTGGCTGCACTGCTCCACACCCAGGGGTGACTCTCCTCTGGGGGGGGGCTGCTGATGAGGGGACCGCGGGGGGGAGCAGGGCTGGGGCGATGATGCGTGTGCCCACAGAGAGGGCTCAGAGTGCCGCCTCTGGCATACCTGCCATAGGTTCGCCACCACTGCCTTAAATAATCTTTAAGGTGGCACAAATCCTGACTGCTCTTCTCCTTGTCCTTCTCCCCAGTTAAGGGGTGGCAGCAGCTTCAGTTTCTCTGCTCCTTCCGAAAGGAAGAAAGCAGAGGAGCAGAGCAGGATTGCTCTCAAGAAGACGCTGGTGTGCTGCTCGCTCACGTGCGCCAGTCTTATTAAGAACAATCCTGCTCTGCGCTTCCGCTTCTTTCCACTCAGATGGAGCGGAGAAACTCAACCCGCTATTGCTCAAACATTTTTTTATCCAAATGCAGACCTGAGAGAGATTGGAAGGTCCATGTGCCTGCCAGTGGGGTGGGAAGTTTGCCATCACTGCTTTAAGGTAAACAATGCTGGGAAGGTCACAAATGATGATCACATGACCCCAGGATGCTATGATCATTGTAAATACATGCCAGTTACCAATCACCCACATTTTGATCATGTGACTATAGGACTGTTGTGGTTGTAAGTGTAAGGACCAGTCATTTTTTTCAGTCCACTGCAACTTTGAACAGTCACTAAATGAATGGCTATAAGTCAAGTACTACCTGAATATTTCGTAATCTCCCCCCCTTTTTTATATGCCCAGTGTTTGTTTTTTGATATTTGCCAACAGATTGTCTGCCCCCTACCTCTCCACATAAATGGATCATTGCATAATCTACATTGGTTTCTGTGCATTTTGTGTACCAGGAAGACTAATAATTTTGCAGATATGTTACCTAGCTCGGCATGTTTCAGAACACTTCTGATTTCTACTTCCCAGCAATTCTTAGCAGCTGAGAGGGGGATTTCAATGCAGATCTCCTTGAAGCCAGATACTGTATATGTATGTATATTATACAGATACACAAACACATAGACTGTAGCATCACCTGTTTCCAAATTGATCTGTTATTAATGAAGTTGAAGCACAAAATAGGGAGTTTATTTTGTCAAAATGAAATTTAGAAAGAGATTTGGAATCAGATATGTCTTTTTTTTAGCAGATGTATCTTCTCAATTGTATATGTTGCTCATATAAATTCTGCATTTCTCCCATCCATTGTAGCTGTCTCATGCTTCATCTCATAGACTCAAGAATAGAAAAAAGATTTTGGCAGAGAGCTGAAGCAGAAGTGAGGAAAACTTCTTTATGGCAACAAAACTCATTTTTTTTTTCATTCCAATCCATAGACTAAGTCAGTTATGGTAATGATAGTAACAGTTAAAATATTTTATAAAAAAATATAATGTTCAATTTTACAGATGCTTTTGTAAATAGCCAGGAATGGACACTAAGTCGATCAGTGCCAGAACTAAAAGTGGTAAGTAATTTCTGAATGTGTGAACTTATTTTTCATTTAAAAGTTTTATTTAATGCCTTTGGATAGTTTAGATGAAAGGAATAATTTCTTTCTTTCATCTCTTTAAATATTGTTAAACAGTATTATATATATAAAGGTGAAGAAAAGTTGCTGAGCTATTTCGTGTCCTTAGATGTGCAACATATTAAATTTTCCTTTAGGACAAATATACATATGGAAATATTTATTTTGGCCAAAATAATACTTATTAGCTATATTCTCTTATTGTTTGCTGTTTGCGGATTTCAGGTAGAGAAGACCTACCTCATGATGTTGACAGAATACTGAAACTTGGAAGTATTCTATATGTGTGTGTAATTATGTATAATTCTGATTTTGTGTATTATTTTTCAGATTATTGTGCATGTTAGAACTTCAAATTCTAGATAAATCCTTAATTCTGAGTGATATTTGTTCATCTTTCAAATAATATTTGGATTGGCTTGAGGGAAGAAAAAGGTTGATGTAAGCTTCCCATTTTAAATAAGCTCCTAATAGTTTTCAAAATGGAGGATTAGGCTTGTTAACCTGATCCAGATAAAGTTCACTCCCCATATCCTCATCTTTATATCAAAAAAAATTCAGTGTTTTTATTCTTGAACATTTTATTTAATCTCTGCCTATTGGTAAATAACATAAATGTTTATAATCCTTCTGGAGCCAATAAAATATGATTTATTCCTCTGTGAATTTAGTATTCAGATTTTATTCAGCCCTAAAGTTTTTTTAATATGTTTAAAATCCAAAAGAACTCTGCCCCAACAAATTCTTCTCTTAAATGTAGGAATATATAGAAAAACCTGGCCTTGTATGTATGCATGTATACATTGTTCTACCAGTTTCCTTACTGTAATCTGATGCTTGATTTTCTCAAAAACTTAAATATGACCTCCAGCTGCAAATATTTGCCAACTTCTCTCTTAGGGGGATCCTTTTGCATTTGTAAGCTGTCTTAGATTCTGACTGTTATGGTAGCCTTGAAATTTAGAGAAGGGAAACTAAAACTGTGGAGGACTTTCTTGAAGTTAGTTACTCTATAGAAGTATGGATATTTGAAAAGACACAGCTATTCTAAAGGTGTTTCTGCAGTTATTGAAAAGAATGCATTTATTGCTGGCATTTAGATATTAAAAAGAAGGTATTTATTGCTGGCATTGTAGGTGTAGTTAGCGCTTGGTATTTGTACTTAATTATAATTAATGCTCTTTATTTTTACCTTTTGGGCATAAATCAATATAAGTATCTAAGAGTTTAGTATTATAATAATAATAATAAAGTTGGAAGGGACCTTGGAGGTCATCGAGTCCAACCCCCTGCTCAGGAAGGAAACCCTACACCAATGGTTCTCAACCTTTCTAATGCCGCGACCCCATAATACAGTTCCCCATGTTGTGGTGACCCCCAACCACTTATTACATCACTGGGTGCCAGGGGCTTGGCCAAAGAAAAGGGGGAAAAAATGGCGGACAGCCTTGTTTGGCGACCCCTGTGAAATGGTCGTTCGACCCCAAATGGGGTCCCGACCCACAGGTTGAGAACCACTGCCCTACACCATTTCGGACAAATGGCTATCCAGTCTCTTCTTAAAAACTTCCAGTGTTGGAGCATTCACTGCTTCTGGAGGCAGGTTGTTCCATTGGGTAATTGTTCTAACTGTTAGGAAGTTTCTTCTTAGTTCTAGGTTGCTTCTCTCCTTGATCAGTTTCCATCCGTTATATCACAGTGGATAGTTTCTGTTTATTCTGTTTGCAAATTCATTCAAGAACAAATAAAAACTAACTCATATTTTATTTCCACAGGGAATTGTGGGAAATTTAGCTAGTGGTAAATCTGCTCTTGTACATCGTTATCTGACTGGGACCTATGTCCAGGAGGAATCACCAGAAGGTAAAATGACTGATAGTTTTAGAAGCACAGTGCTCTTAAACCAGGGGTGGACAAAACTTGCAGACAAATCAAGTTCGTGTAGATGAACAAGACTAAGATTTTAATTCCCTTCTGAGACAGAAGTTTGGTAAGGATAGTTCAAGGGAGTTAGGTGTTTTATTTCAAGCCTATGTTACACATTGTTTTATTAAATTTATTCAATACTAGTTGCTAAATTAGCTTAATAGCTTTTACCTTATTTAGTCTCTCCTTCTCCCAAAGAAAGAATGCTTCTGTTTTTCTTGAGTTTGATGTTAAATCTCAACAGTGCAATTTCAGTGGTCTTTAATTGTTGGAATTGTCTTTAGCCTGATTATGGTTTGTCCACCCTTGTTAACAATAATCAAATACAGATAGTCCTCGACTAACAACCATTCATTTAGTGACTATTCAAAGTTATAACAGCACCTATTTTCACACTTATGACCATTGTAGCATCCATATGGTCACATCATCAAAATTTGGATGTTTGGCAACTGCATGTATTTATGATAGTTGCAGTG
Organism: Crotalus tigris; assembly: GCF_016545835.1. Classification (NCBI taxonomy): domain Eukaryota; kingdom Metazoa; phylum Chordata; class Lepidosauria; order Squamata; family Viperidae; genus Crotalus; species Crotalus tigris. The sequence goes on along the minus strand of NW_024098191.1, from coordinate 126,632 downwards.
TTTTGGGGTCACGTGATCACCTTTTGCAACTTTCTGACAAAGTCAATGAGGAAGTCAGATTCACTTAACCATTTTACTAATTTAACAACTATAGTGATTCACAACTGTGCAAGGAAGGTCATAAAATGGGGAAAACATATTTCACAACTGTTTTGGATTCAGTTGTGATTGTAAATTGAGGACTACCTGTATGAAATATTACCATACAAAATACAGGTAGTCCTTGACTTACAACATTCCATTTAGTGACCATTAGAAGTTACAGCGGCACTGAAAAAAGTGACTTATGACCATTTTTCATACTTAGGACCATTTGTAGCATCCCCATGGTCATGTGATCAAAATTCAAACACTTGACAACTGACCCATAGACCTGGGGTCATATAATCACCTTTTTGCAACCTTCTGACAAGCAAAGTCAGAAGGTCGCTTAAAAACCATGTTACTTAAAAACCATGTTACTAACTTAACTGCAGAGATTCAAACTGTGGCAAGAAAGCTTATAAGATAGGACAAAACTCACTTAACTGTCTCACTTAGCAACAGAAATTTTGGGCTCAATTATGGTTGTAAGTCAAGGACTACCTGTATATGTACACCTAAATTGAACATACATTTCCCATGCTTATTTGTTTGTATTCTTAAAGAGATCATACTAATACAGTAATACACTTTGTTTCATATAATGCATCTTAACATATAAAGTCTTAAAACTATCGGTGCCAACTAGAATGCATGGTCTTTTCTAGTGAATCTCAGATAGACAACCTTTTTGAAGCTGTGAGAACATTTAGAATTTTGGAAACATCTCAGAGAGCCTCTCTCTAATAGTCTGTTATTGGAGAGGGGGCCTTGGTTATCCATAAAATGGTCCAATTTGTGGGATGGAAGGCATACTTAGAAATAAAGCACTGAGCTTCAGCCACCAAAATGCCTAAATGAGGGCTTAAATGGGGGCTGGAGTTTTTCCTTAAATAGAAGTGATAGTTGGGTGTTTTGCTATTTGATATTAACTTTTCCAATATTTATTTGTGTATTACTCGTAAATGGAAATAATTTTAAGAAAAAAGTCAGGCAAGTTAGTGAATTTGGTTTGTACCATAGTGAATTTGGTAAGTACCATAAGAGGTACCTAGAAATCCGTTGATGTCTTCAGACATTATTTTTGCCTACCTCTCTCTCTATATGCCTATATATTCTTTCAGCCAAAAAAAACAATGTCTAATTTTACTTATGAATTTATTTGCAGCCATGTGAGCAGTAAATTCTTCTGATGCAGGATTTTCCTCTAGACTACTTGTCATTTTATCAGTACCATTTATAATTATATTGTTACAAAATATATATATTCCCTAATATTTTATATTATGAAACATTCAAAAATATATTTTGCATGAAGCTCCTTCCCTTATTAGATTTGGATATCCAGTTAGATTTCTAACTCTAAACTTTTAGATATACAGATGTGTAACTGAATTTTTTTGGAGTAAGAATCATAATAACATTTATTTCAGGTGACAATCACTAAAATTAACATCTTGATTATTTGTATTTGTTCTCCTTATGAACTTTTAAATCCACATGAGACACTCAATTTCTGGTTCCTTTTTTTCCTTACTGGCTGGCTGTTTCATTCTTTGAAGATATGGATGCAGGTAACTATATGTCCTCTTCGTAGCAGCTCTTGTTTTGAAGACAGGAAGCGAAGCTTTTTATTATTTCCCTTTGTATACCATTTTGTTTTCCATTTAATTTTAAGTTAAGAATACATTTCATTGTTATCACATGCTGTGGATCTCTTAACAGTAGTTATATGTAGATCATGTGTCTGTAGCAACATTTGTTGAAATTACCATTTTTAGGGTGCTTTTAGTTTGTTTGGTAACAATATTTGGAGTAGCAACAAATAGCATTTGGTTTTAATGTAGAGGAAATGTTTAATTTTGTCTTTCTAATCATGAAACCTCTTCTTCAGAATAAATCAGTAAGATGGGATTGAGAAGAATACAATAGTGTTGAATAATGTTTAGTGTTTATCAGTGGCTTCTGCTGTTTAAGGCAGCTATGCCACAAGCAGTTCACATACCTTTGAAATAATTTTGTTGATGTATTACATATTATTAAAACAGTTGTACATGGAAGAAAATGAAATACTGTGTAAATAAAGTTTACCATAAAAGAACTGAGACCACTGTAGCCAGGTCAACCAATTTAATATAGGCAGTCCTCTGTTAACAATGTAGTTGGAACCAGAATTGCCTTAGGTTACTTAAAGCATGACTCATGTGACAACACTGCTTAGTAACAGTAATTCCCACACTATTGGTTGTCATCATTAAACAAATCACCAGCAATTGTTAAGTAAGAGCATCATATGGTTGCCATTTGCATCTGCTGCTGGCTTCCCCATTGACTTTGCAAAGGTGACCATGTGAGACTGTGATGTAATCATAAGCTGGGTGTTGAGTGGCTGGATTGCCATCATATTTCCGCAGGGACATTGCAACATCTGGAACTCTGAGGACTAGTTATGAATACTACTTGTTCAATGCTGTCACAAATTTGAATAGTAGCTGAATGAAAGGTCGTTATATGAGAACCATCTGTACATAAAGCTATATTAATAGGCTGAATAAAATTGATAAAATTGATGTCTAGATTTATATTATGCAGCCAGCAAGTTTCTATGGTATAGTCCCTGACAAAATTGATGGTACTTTTTATCTATTTGGAAATACTTCTGTGTTAGAAATATGTTAGAAATATACCATTAACACCTAAATATTTCAGATGACAAATAATTGTTTTAAGCCTTCAGATCCTTATGTTATCAGGTACACAATGAAAAGTGAGGAAATGATTAATAGTGATTCTATTCTGGGCCTTATAGCTCTATGTAACCTCGTATAGCTCTATGTAACCCTAACGAGTGAGCATGTATCAGTATGTTAGAATATCTGGCAGTTATGGGGTTAAATGCTGGATTTGTTGATGGGCCAGTGGGAGGAATTTCTAAAGGGCATTGGGAGACTTCCTGGACACAAGCCAGATTGGAATGTCTGTCTGAAAGAAGCATGGGCCATCAGATGTCACCCGATGAGCCTGCGCCGTTATAAAGACGGTATGGAAGAGAGCATTATCCTTTTACCTATAGGAATGGACAAAAGATGTATTTCCCAGAAGTAACAGCCACATGAATGCAAGTAATCTTTCTGATTAAAATATATTTTTGTTATGAAATCATTTCTATTGAGTTATGTATCTGACTTGATTTAAAAGAAGGCGTTTTTAACTCAGAGTCAGAATAGGTTCAGTATAATTACTTAGAATATATCAGTTTGGTTTTGAATATTCTGTATTAAGGAAATATGGGGTGGGAGAAAAGAGCTTTGCATTATCAAAATTGCAAGTAATGATGTTCAATTTGCACTGGGAATTATTCTATAAGTTATTGCAACAGTGGAAAGCTGTTGACTGAATCAGTAATGTAAGGACCTGCCTCAGCTAATTCTCCCAAGAAAGCAGAACTCTTGAAACTGGCATTGTTTCAAGCAGGAACTTTTATTGAGAGTTAGTGATAGCAGGAGAGCAAAGCAAGATCTAACGATTTCCCACGTGAATTGCTACATTAAACCTTTCATTCACACAAATCCCACCCCAGAACCCAACTGTCCAGTTTGCGTCCAGCCGATTCACAGGTGCGAAGTTATTATGGGAACCGGAGCTGATAAAGGACGGTTCACAGGCGCTTCACTGGATCTCGCAAAGGAGTGGAGATAAGGCAGATGGCCCCTGGCATATTCCTTTCCCCTTTTCACACCCAAAAAGATACATCAAAGTTTAGAAAGAATGTCAGGGCCCACTTCAATATCTCATCCCAAGAAAGCAGAACTTGTGGAAGCAGTTTCTTCCAAAAGGGACTTTTATTAGGAGAAGCTGATAGCAGGCATACTAGACAGGATCTGAGGATTTCCCGCCTAGATCGATAGGTAAAAGTGTCCCAAGCAAAACCCCACCCCATAGTTCATCTGGTCAGTTCAAATGGCCCAATCCCCAGGTGCTAAATTCCTCGTGGGAAAAGGGAGATAATATCAGTCTGTCTCTGGTTGTAGCTTCGATGTTTAGGCAGCTCTTCACACCTTCTCTTGGGAGCGCAGAGATAAAACAGTCACCGGAGGTTGCATTCCATTCTTCCTCTCCATTTTGCTAGCTGACATTAAGGAATGGGAAAGTTCACAGAGAAGTAATGCAGGAAAGCAAAGTGTTACATTGTAGTGATAGAGGAAGTCAAGGCAATAACCCTCAAGCACTCCCCCTCCCCAATAGGAGTATGGCAAAACTCAGGATGAGAAGAGAGTGAGATTCGGGTCAGAATGGAAGAGAAAAATATAGAGAAACAGGAGGGGGAAGGAAGGATTGGGGAACCTTTTTATATGGGTTCTGACAAAGAACAAAGTAGAGGAAATACATCCATAAGTCCCCCTCCCAGCAGAGCGAAGCCTCCCCCTCCCACTAGATGGCAGAGCGCCGAAAAGAAACATTGAAGGGGATTCTGACAAATAATGTTTCTTGAACTGGAGGCAATCATTTTGGTTAAAGCAGGACATAGAAAAGATATTATATATTCTTTACCATAACAATAACCTTATTCTTTCCATGTAACAGATTTACTTTGTGTGGATTTGAGAAAGTATGCTTTCTGTCTCTTCCATGTTTCATATGTCGAAAGCATATGGTGAATAGTCTTGAATTATGAATTCTTTTTGTAAATATGGAATTGAACGTTGGATATTAAATCAACAATTGAGACATGTATTTGTTGATGTATGCATGCACTACATTTGTATTCTCCTGCAATCCAAATCAACTGTCAGTGATTTATATGTAGTAATAGTAATCCTTTATCTCAGTCAATGACCAAAATTTGTATTCAGTAAAAGCCATCCATTATGCTAATAGTTTAACCTATATACGATAAGAATAACTAGTTTTAAAAATTAGCACAAATAAACATATATTAATAGCATTAAAGTTTTATTTTTATATATACAGAGTATATATACTTTGTGTGTATTTGGGATTTTAAAATCAGTGATAAATTCCACAATATAAATCTATATTAAGTGTATACTATTATATAAAACTATAATTCTAAAAATTATACTAGACAATATATAAATTACTTAGTAAATTATATTTAAATTATAAATTATCCCTAAATTACCAAAATAAGTGATTTTCAAATTGAATATTAATAGTGTGACTGTAATACTATGATGCAGAAATTTAGGGGCAGTATAAAAATAATAAAAGAATCTAAAGGGTTAATGGGCACTGCATTAATCAACCTGATTGCTCCGATGTCAAAGAGTGTACAAGTAGTGCTTGACTTGTGACCGCAATTGAGACAGGGACTTCTGATGTTGAGCAATTTTGTGTTAAGGGAGTTATTCCTAATTTTGTGACCTTTATGCCATGGTTGTTAAACAAATTATTGTGGTTGCTAAGTAACTCATACTGTCGTTAAGCAAATCTGAATTCCCCATTCACTTGTTGGAAGTTCCTTGGAAAGGTCATAAATGACAATCAAATAACTCCAGGTTGCTGCAACTGTTGTAAATACATGTCATTTGCCAAGTACATGAATTTTGATCACATAATTGCAGAGGTGCTGCAACAGACATAAGTTTGAGTATAATCATAAGTCACTTTTTTCAATGCTGTTATAACTTTGAATGGTTATTAAATGTAAGATTGGAAGTTGCTGAATAGGTACAACATGCTGCATAAAAATAACTTTACAAAATTATTTAACTGCATCCATAACTGGGTATTGGCTATTTGGTAGAGTTTACACATAACAAAACTTTGCTACTTTGAGAGATATTGTTATGTCAGTTGTCTAAGAGACAATGTAAATAAAAATTACTAGAATGCCCCAGAAATCTAATTAAAGAGAGGGGTTATGAGCTGGTGATGAATGTCCCTATAAAACTGATAATAAAGATGAATATAGGTCATTTTTTCTATCATATCATACTATAGGGCCAATATCATACTTTAAAAGAAATGTTCTTTTATTTCTCTTTTCTCCTTCTGTCTGGTCATTGCTTACGCTACTTGCTGTCTATCAGAAACGACAGAACTCATCACCTCCTGCCGGTTGCTTTTGTATTGGGGCATGTGGGACAATGCATCAGCCAGGAAGTTCTTCCCTCCTGGGATGTATTATAGAAATAGAAGTAGAAATAGAACAGAATAGAGCTGGAAGGGACCTTGGAGGTTTTCTAGTCCAGCCCCCTGCTCAAGCAGGAGAACCTATACCATTTCAGACTGTCTAATCTCTTCTTAAACACCTCCAGTGATGGAGTGCCCATGATTTCTGAAGGCAAGCTGTTCCACTGGTTAATTGTCCTCACTGTTAGTTTTAGTTCAAAGTCAAATCTTTTTAAATACTGCGCCCATCTGATTTGCTTAGGAGAATGTTTGCAGGGGGTTTTCAGGGCTTCTAAGTTTTTATGGTCAGTCCACACTTCAAAGGGGATCGTGCTTTCTTCCAGGAACTGCCTCCAAGTTAGTAGCACCCACCTAGGAATGCAAAAGCCTCTTTCTCCCACACCACCCATCGCCATTCTGTTTCATTTAGTTCAGACATGTCAAACACAAGGCCCGGGGGCCAGATGCGGCCCACGAAGTGGTTTTATGTAGCCCGCAAAGCCATCTTGAAAACAGTGAGGGAACAGCCCTGCTGCCTTGGCCCTGGCCCAGGCTGTCCGGGAGCCAATGTACAATTTTGTGGTGGCCATCTATGCTGAAGACATTCAGTCTTCGCTCTAGAAGGCCATCTAGAAATAGCGAGGAACCAGCCCCTGCTGTGTCGGTCCCATCCCCTGGGTGCATGCTGGGGAGGTTTCACCCTTTGTGAGGAATGAAGAAATGGGCCATGCCTTGGCGGTAGCTCCGGGCCCACCCCCTTCTTCCAGAGACCCTCAGATCTGTCCCACTCCTGCCCAGGCCCCCACAGGCACCCTTGACACAAACGATGTAGAGCTGGCCACACCCACCCAGTAGGCCACACCCACCCTGACCACACTCGCCCGGCCCCCCGAGGGCAACCACAATGCTGATGCAGCCCTCAATGAAATTGAGTTTGACACCCCTGATTTCGTTTATTAGAGTTGTACATGCACGGCTGTAGGTTCCCCTCCTCATTGTGCTGGAGGAGGACGGTTCCCACAGCCACATCGCTGGCATCTGCCTGGATCACAAAAGGTTCTTCAGGGTTTGGGTGTTTTAATACTGGTTCAGCGGCAAATAGCCTCTTCAACTTTTCAAATGCCAGTTAGCAATCTATCGTCCAGTTCAAGGATTGATTCAGCCGGGGCTTTTCCCCCCTTTCCCCAGCTTTCAACAACTTAGTGATTGGCAAGACAATCTTGGCAAAAGAAGGGATAAATTGCCGGTAGAAATTTGCAAATCCCAGGAAACTCTGCAGTTGCTTGCGGGTGCGAGGGGCTCCCATTCCAAGATGGATTTCACTTTCCCTGGATCCATCTCTATGCCCTCTCACGGCACATGGTAACCCAAATAATCCAGTCTAGATGTTTGAAACTTGCATTTTGACAGTTTTGCATACAGCTTAATGTCCAAGAGTTTTCTTGGTACCTGCCACACGAGTTTCACGTGTTCATCTATAGTCGTGGTGGCGAAACTATGGCATGTGTGCCACAGGTGGCACCTGTGGGCATGCGTGCCATTGCCCCGTTTGCCGCCTCGCATGTCGCGGCTGTCCGATGAAAGGCGCAGAGATGGGAGTGCATAGTGGCACAAGCCGAGCATTGGCCGGCTCCCATTCATCCTCTCCACCACGTTGTAGGGCCAGAGAGGGGAATGCAGCAGTCATGCAGAGCCACAGCCTGGAACTGCTGGCAGCAGCTGGCAACGTGTGGCAGCTGGGGAGAAAGGGTGAGAAGAAGGAGAAAGCAGGAAGGGTTTCTCTCTCTCTCTCTCTCTCTCTCTCTCTCTCTCTCTCTCTCTCTCTCTCTCTGTGTGTGTGTGTGTGTGTATGGAGAGAGAGAGGAGGGGAAGAGGAGAAGGAGGAAACCAAGTGTTTAAAAAAAGGGGAGCTTCCCCCTTTCTCCCCCTTTCTCTTTTTTTAACCTCCTCCCACTCCGTTCAGGTGTAGCTGGAGGAAAAGGGCGAGAAGGGGGACAAAGCAGGGAGTGTTTTTGTGTGTGAGGGAGAGAGAGAGAGAAAGAGAGATTGAGCCACCAGGGAAGCGAAAGTATGAGGAAAGGAAAGCATTGCAGAGTAAGCAAACTTACAAAAAGGGGATCTCTCTCTCTCTCTCTCTCTCTCTCTCTCTCTCTCTCTCTCTCTCTCTCTCTCTCTCTCTCACACACACACACACACACACACACACACACACACGCTGCATCGGGGAGGGGGTGTGCAGGCAGGTGAGAGAGCAAACTCGCAGATCAGCTTCGAGGTCTATTCTTGCTGCCTCCTCTCCCTAAAATCCAGCCAATAATAGAACTCTTTGGATTGAATGAGAAGATAAGAGGAATTGGCATGAGCTGAAATTAAAAGGCCGAGTCAACTCCCCCCCCCCCAGTTATTTTGTCGGAGACGTGGAAAGTGTTTCTTGCTTCTGCTTCTTCTCACCTGCTCTTTTATAATTTAGTCCAGCCTTACCCAAACTAATGTCTTTTGGGCGTCATGGATCACAGTTCTCATCATCCTGTGGCTTTGCTGGCTAGAAATGGAATGCCTTATTTTCTCCGTAGTATGCACCTAGGAGGAAGTAGGTCAGTGGGATTTAGATGTATTTAAACATTTGTTTCTTCTGCCTAATTTATTATATCAACATCTAATTCAAAATTAAATGTTTCTGAAGAAATTCATGGTGATTTACAAAAAAAAACTCTCAAAGACAGCTATTGTAAAGCATCACCAGCACTACATAAAACAATATTAAAAGTGTGTATTTTAAGAAAGAAAAATAGTAGTAGTAATTTACTTAGTGCTGTTTGACCATAAAATGTGGTTCTACATATGCCTGGCTGAACAATGTTTGGAGTTGCCTCTAAACGGGTGAGGGATGCACTGTCCACATTTTCCTTGGAAGAAAGTTCTATAATTGGGGTGCTGTCTCTGAGAAGGCTCTGCTCATGGCCACTGTTCTATAAACCAAACCAGGGGGACCATCTGGTCTAAATCGATGGTAAACATAGATGATTGGGGGGCTGAAGGCTAAAATGTATGACAAATGTTTGTGGGGATTGGTATGTCTAGCTTAGTTAAAAGGACTAGGGGTGGTGACATGATAGCAATGTTCTAATATTTGATGGCTGCCACAGAGAAGAAGGGGTCAACCTATTTTCCAAAGCATCAGAAGGCAATAATAGATGGAAACTATTCAAGAAGAAAACCAGCCTAGAACTAAGGACTTATGAAAATAACTAACCAGTGAAAAGGCTTGCCTTCAGAAGTTGTGGATGCTCCATCACTGGAGGCTTTTAAGTAGAGATTGGATATTCCATTGTCTGGAATGGAATACGTCCCCTGCTTGAGCAGGGACTTGGACTAAAGACCTCAAAGGTCTCTTCCAATACTCTTTGAGAGAAGCGCTGCCAACCTCTCCCTCTCCCCTTGTCCCTTCCTGGGCACAGAGAGAGGGAGAGAGGGAAGAAAGGAAGGAGGGGAGGGAAACAGGAAGAAAGAAAGGGAAGGAAAGAAGGCAGATGGGAATGAAAAGGAGGGAGGCAGGGAAGGAGGAAAGGAGGGAGGAAGGAAGGAAGGAGATTGGAATAAGAGGGAGGGAGGGTCTGAGGAAAGTCCTGCCTTAGCACTTGGCCACCAGCAGCCCTGTTGCCCTTTCACTATCCCCTGGTGGTTTCCCATTCTGTTGCTGAGGATGCTTTGGTTACAAAGCCAGGTCTCCTCGCGTGGAGAGGGAGTGGGCCTCCCTCTGACCCACATACTTTGCCCTCCTGCACCCACCATGAGCAACCTGGCCAAGGAGAGCGAGTACAGAAGCAGTAGCCTTGAGGAGGAGGTAAACGCAGCTGGGTATCCCCTCAGGGAAATGTGGCTAGGATAGGCAGGGCTGTGGGGTCCTGGTGCCGTGGGAGCTCAAGGGCCAGGCTGGGCACTTGACCTCCACTGCCCAGGGCTCCAGGCAGTCCGTGCCACTGTCCAGGGGCCCCCTGCATGGCCTGAGGCTCATTAAGGGTCCTCCAGTGGACCATGCCTTGGCGCTCACCCTGGTCCCACCTCCCTCTGCCGGAGACCCTCAGATCCGCCTCAGTCCTGCTCAGGCATGGACAAGCGCCCCTGGCGCGAGTGATGTTGAGCTGGGCATGCCCACCCAGTAGGCCATGCCCATGCCAGCCACACCCACCCAGTAGGCCAGGCCCACCCAGTGGGCCACACCCACCCAGCAACCGACGATAAATAAGTGGGGTTTGGGTTGCAGTTTGGGCACTCGGTCTCTAAAAGATTCGCCATCACTGATTTATAGTCTTAGTATAAATGAGGATGTCAGCAAGGTACACTAGAACCCCTTTATAGAGATACTCATGCAGCACCTCGCTCCTCCCTCCTCCAATGGTCCCTTGCTGCACTCAGGTTTTCCTCACCTTGCTTGCTGCACTCAGGTTTTCCTCATCCTTGCTTTTGCCCAGATTGTATTGCTGATTAGAACCTGTTAAAGACAAAAGGGTCTCAAAGCCCAAACCCTGTCAACTTCTTAAATGGACCATGGAGTGCCAAGCTGCTTTCGAAAAGCTAAGACACTTATTTGCGATGGAACTAGTGTTAAAGCACCCCGATCTGGATAAACCTTTCATAATCCAGGCTGATGCCAGTGATGTGGCAGTGGGGGCAGTACTCCTACAGAAGACCTACAACCATGTATCTACACCTCAAGGAAGGTATCTGAGGCACAGAGACATTGGGCAATATGGGAGAAGGAGGCATTTACAGTTTGGTGGGTGCGCCTCATCTGGAGGCAATTCCTTGAAGGCAGCATAACCCCTTTCAAAGTATGGACTGATTATAAGAACTTAGATGTGCTAAAAACACCCAGGAGGTTATCTCCCAAACACGTCCGCTGGACTCAATACTTCAACCAATTTAATATCATGCTTTGCTACTTGCCCAGAGGAAAAAAATTCCTGACAGATGCCCTATCCAGAATGCCCCAGGACAAATGTGCAAACGATGAGATAGTTACCTCCATTATTCCGTACAACCAAATAGCTCTCACCCAGCAAAGAGGGTCCCAAAAGAGAAAATGGCAGACAATTTAACCCAGGCACTAAAAACTTCCTTAGCACAAGATGACTGGTTCTAACAACACAACAAGGACCTGTCCTCCTGAAAAGGGTTGGGTTGGATGGGGAGTTGGCTATATGTGCCTGAGAGCCAATGGACCCTGTTTCTTTAACGAAATCACAATCCCAAAACTTCAGGGCATTTTGGCTTTATGAAGACTCTTCTTCCGGTTCCGGAACGCTTCAACTATTGCTAAAATGGAGAAGCCTCAATCACATTTAAACTGTAAACTTATACTGGAAAATATCTATGAGTCTAAAGAAGAAATATGTACTACAATAAAAGAGTTTACTACAGAATTAAGAGCCAGAACTCCTACTTTAACCCTTAAAACTGACTCTCAGATTTCATCTGACTACACTACAAAACAGATTATACAAGAAGAGGACTTAACTGAGAATAAAGAGAACTTTACCTTGCCTTATAAGCAGTCCACCTATGGCTTTGAAGACCAGGAAAAGCAAATACTGAGTTTTGAACTTCTGAAGCAACGAGGCTTTACGGACAAGAGAAACAGGGCCAATGCAGAGACCAAGATGGTTTTCATCGAATCAAATGACACTACAAGCAACAAAAAGGGATTCATCATCTGAAAGGGAAGCTGTGCTATGGAAACCTGCTTGGCATAAGAGGAAAGCTAGAATAAGATTGAAAAATGAAATTTAAAATTTCATATATTGGATTAAAGGCAACCTAGAACTATGGACTGATGTAAGGATTAAGATTATGAGTTTGAAGTAAAGAAATGTTTTAGATTTGGATTGAATTAATAACTAATTGAATGTTAATTAAAAAAGATGACTTGTTTGTTTTATAACATGGATGTTTAGCTATGATAACTAACTGGATGAAATTTCAATTCTGCTCAATGGATTGCAATGATTTAAGGTCTGATACTATTCTGCCAGCTTAAAGAGATTGATTAATTGATGGATTAGACATGTATAGAATAGATAGATAGATATACACATTTAGATATGTCTAGGATAGATCAATATTTTTTTTAAAAAATGAGATTTTTTTATATAACGGATTAAAGGTAATCTAGAATATTAAGAATGTTTCTTTTAGAATGTATGAAAATTATTATGTAATGGAATGAAGAAAATTGAAGAGATGTTTTAGATTTGAATTGAGTTATTAATTAATTAAAATTTAATAAGATGATGTGATTCTTTGATGATATGTATGTTATCAGTTATGATAATTATGGATGAGATTTGAATTCTGTTTAATGGATTGAAATGATTTAAGGTCTGATATTATCTTGTCATCTTAAAGAGATTGATTAATTGATGGTTTAGATAGGTATAGGATAGATTCATATTTTATTTTAAATAGGGGAGATTAGTGGAAAAATAAATAAATAAGATTTTGATAAAATTAAGAAAGTAGAACATACTTGGAAGGGATATCTGAATTTAAAATGTCTTTATTTGAAGTTAATTTGATTACGGTATTGTAAATTTATAAAGCTTAAAAACAGGTTCAGGTTGAATAAATTTAAGCTAGATTCGGATATTTTAAATACACTATGCTATTTGAGGGAAAGAGAGAGGGAATATTTGATGTATTGATTGTACTATGTATATATGTTTTGTTTTAGGATATTTGATTACCCCAGCACCACGGTGTGTCCTGAATACTTTGTTTTAAGAAATTAAAAAAACAATAAAATTTGTTTAAAAAAAAGACTCTTCTTCTGGTGAAGCGGCAATTTTGGTGGCCACTCATGAAAAAGACATTGAATGTGAAATGGGACCCTATGGAGGTCGAGGGAGAGGTGTCTGTGGCTTCAGAGGAATGTGAGGAAGAGCAGGCTGAGGCAGGCCAGGGCCTTTCAGGATTGGGACGGGATGAACATGAGAGATAGAGCTCAGGAAAACAATGGAGCCGCTTACCGCCTGAGCCGATGTGTGAGCCAGCAAAACCACCGGCTATGGCCAAGAAGTCAATGGGCTGTTTCAAATGCAGGGGAGGGGGCATCGCACCGTAGAATGCCGCTCGAAAGCCCCTCAGTGCAACCCAGACGGGCCAGGAAATCAGGGAAGTCCCCAGCCAAGCCAAGAGAACCCGCCATGAGGGCGACAGAGGTTGTGGAGTCCCCACCCCTGCCAAGCATGGGGAAGGAACTCTGGCCTACACCGCAGGGGCAGTAGACATATTGGATGACAGCTCAGAGGGGGAATCCCTGGTAAGTGGACCCATTGCACCCATCCTCAAGACAGTGAATATATTAGTCCCCTCCATGCCTGAAGCTGTCAAAGTGAAAGCCTTAATAGACTCTGACTGCACCCACTGCCTCATCAGCCCAATGCTAGTGGGGAATGTGGGCATCCTGGTGAGGAAACTGAAACAACCAATCTCATTCGGCCAGTTAGATGGGTTCATAGTGGGGGAGGGGCAGCTACCCTAGCCACTTTACCAGTCCACCTATCCTGGGGAACCACAAGGAAAACATAACGTTTGTAGTGACTCCAGGCATGGAATGCCCAGTGATCCTAGGGCTGGAGTGGCTAAAGAATGGAACCCCTGGGTAAATTGGAGGACAGCAGAACTGTCCTCCAATTTTCCAACAGGGGATCATACGAATTTAAAACCTCAAGGAGCCCTACCAAACCCAGGAGTGGAGAAAGCATTGGTGGGAGAGGAAAAGGGGCTACCCAAAACACCGGAGGAATACCGAGACCTTGCTGAAGTTTTTAGTGAGGAGTGGGCAGATGCACTTCCCCCATCTTTAGAGAGAAGGATAGCATTTTGCACCTGCGTGGATTACCGCGCCCTGAATGCAATCAGTGAAAGTTACCTATACCCCCTATCCCTCATGAAGGACATGTTATCACACCTCTCGAAAAGAAGAATTTTCACTAAACTAGACCTAAGGGAAGTGTAAGGACCCACCCCACTTTGCATCTTAAGAAGACAGAACTCTTGGAATAATTCTTCCAACAGGAATCCTTTATTAAGAGAAAATGGTTGCAGGCATGCTAGACAGGACTTGGGGTCCAAGCTCTCCCATTCAAGGTTTTAAGGGGTTCCCCAGTAGTCCCACCCAATCAACCCCCCTTCCAGTGATAGTTTCAAGTATCACAATTCCACTCCCTTTCTTCTTTCTTCCGTCTGGATGGAGACTTCAGATAACTACATGAAAGGCAATTACTCTCCTTTGGTATGCTAACACTTCGAGGTTACAATAAACACACATTCAGCATTTAGCTCTTTGAAGTGTAAAGAAGGAAGTGAGGGCCATAAAGCCCCTTTGTTCTCCCCCTTCTCTCCCTCTTATGGCAGAATCCAGAGAAGGCAGAATTGGGAGTTTCTATATTTGATAATTTAAAGATGAAATATAATTGGATTCTGACATCCGGCCCCTCTTAACAATAAGAGAGATCCACCTGAAAGAAAACACAAGTATAAAATTTAGTCAGTCTTGTTAGGATACTCTGTGTGAAACTTCTTCAATAGCTTCGGGGCTCTGACATGACGTTTATGGACCCACTCATTTTGTGAGGGAGGGAGGTGTTTCCAGGCAACTAGGTACTGAGTTGCTCCATGATATCTCCTAGAGTCAAGGACTTCCTTTATTTCGAAGTGTTGTTCACCCTCCACCATGATTGGAGGTGGTGGGGGGGGATTTTTGGCCGTAGAGGTGACTGATGCTCTCTTTTCAGCAAGCTGCAATGAAAAATTGGGTGTATTTGCCTGAGATTTTTGGGTAATTCTAATTCTACTGTTACTGGATTTATGATTCTTTTAATTGGAAAAGGTCCTATGTATTTTGGTCCAAGTTTTTTACAGGGCTGTAGGGACTTTAGGTATTTTGTAGATAAGTACACCATCTCTCCTATAATGAATGGTGTAGGCTCAACCCTTTTTTTATCGGCTTGTGTTTTGTAAGCCTGCCTAGCTTCATCTAGTGCTTTTCTGACTATTGGCCAGGTGTTTTGTAATTTTTCCATCCATTCTTTCAGCGAGGGGATCGTTGGTTCGTTTGGGGTTAATTCTGGCATGGGGTTGAAGCTTTGACCGGTGGCTATTTGAAAAGGAGTGTAACCTGTGCTGGAGTGGACTGCATTATTGTAGGCAACTTCTGCAAAGGGGAGTAAGTCCGCCCACTCGGTCTGCTGGAAACTAAGAAAACATCTTAAATATTGCTTAAGTACTGAGTTCATTTTTTCAGCCCCCCCATTTCCTTGAGGGTGGTGGCTAGATGTCAGTCCCTGAGTGGTTCCTAAGAGGGATAAAAATTCCTTCCAAAATGCAGACGTAAATTGCACCCCCCTGTCAGAGATGATGCGTTGGGGTGCCCCATGCAATCTGTAAATGTGTTGGATGAAAAGTTTTGCTAAGGCTTTTGCCGTGGGAATCTTTTGGCAAGGGATAAAGTGCACCTATTTGGAAAACAAGTCTGTGACCGTCCAGACCACAGTATTCCCATTGCTTTCTGGCAATTCCACTATAAAATCCATGGCTATTTCTCTCCAGGGGGCTGAGGGACTTGCCACTGTTTGCAATAGTCCTGGCACTTTCCCTTGCAACCTCTTTGCCGTGTCACATTTTGGACAACTGGCTATATAACTTTCAATGTCCTTTTTCATGGATGGCCACCAAAATTGCTGTTTAATTAAATGTAAAGTTTTTACAAATCCAAAATGCCCTGCTGATTTTGTGTCATGGCAAAGGTGCATGAAAGTTACTCTTTGAGTTGTTGGTATATATAACTTTTCCCCTATCCAAGGCAACCCGTCTTTCATTGTGCACACATTTTTGTTTTTCTGGAACCAATCATCTGTTTCCAAACTTTTTCTGAATTCAATTCCAGTTTGGCTGTCCAGTTGTGGTTTTAATTTGGCTTGGGTTCTTGTGGTTACTGGTGCTGCCAGTTGTGACTCTGCCATTATTGGTCTAGAGTCTGTGGTTCGTGCGCTGTTATATTGGGGCATGCGAGATAGTGCATCTGCCAGGAAGTTCTTTCTTCCTGGTAAATGTTTGAGCTTAAATTGGAATTGGTGAAAATGCTGGGACCAGCGGGCTTGTTTGGGATTGAGTTTCCTGGAAGTTTTCAGGGCTTCCAAATTTTTGTGATCAGTCCACACCTGGAAGGGGATTTTGTTGCCTTCCAGGAACTGTCGCCATGTGAGTAATGCCCAACGTATCCCATAAGCCTCCTTCTCCCATACGGGCCAGCGCTGTTCTGTTTCCGTGAGTTTCTTGGATGTATATGCACAGGGTTGCAATACTGCATCATCATTTTCTTGTAATAGCACAGCCCCCACTGCCACATCACTTGCATCTGCCTGTATTATGAAGGGTTTGTCCATGTCTGGGTGCCTTAGTACTGGTTCGGCAGAAAAAAGTCTCTTTAGTCTCTCAAACGCTGCTTGGCACTCCATTGTCCATGTTAGTGGCTGGCTAGGTTTTACTGAGGATGTTCCCTTCGTTTTTAGTAAGTTAGTGAGGGGCAAGGCTATCTGTGCAAATGAGGGGATGAATTGGCGGTAAAAATTTGCAAAGCCCAGGAAACTTTGTAGTTGCTTTCTTGTGCGGGGTGGTGCCCATTCTAATACTGCTCTGACCTTCTCTGGGTCCATTTCAATGCCCTGTGGGGATATGCGATAGCCTAGGTAGTCTATCCTTTCCTGGTGGAATTCGCATTTTGAGAGTTTGGCATATAGGTGAGCGGCTCGCAGCTTCTTTAAAACCGCTCTGACAAGTTTGACGTGTTCTTCTTTTGTTTCGGTAAAGATAAGAATGTCGTCCAAGTAAACAAGGACCCCCTTAAACAGGTGCTCCCTTAGAACGTCATTGATTATTGCATAAAGACTGCAGGGCCCCCTTGTAATCCAAATGGCAAGACTTTGAATTGATAGCACCCCATGGGGCAGTTAAATGCAGTCTTCCATTCGTCCCCTTCCTTGATTCTCACTCGATAGTAAGCTTCCCTTAAGTCTAGTTTAGAAAAAATTTTCCCTTTCGATAGGTGTGACAGCATGTCTTTCATGAGGGGCAGCGGGTATAGGTTGCTTTCACTGATTGTGTTCAGGGCCCTATAATCCACGCATAAACGTAAAGAGCCATCCTTCTTCTCTCTAAAAAGGACCGGGGCAGCCACTTTAGGCTTAGCTGGTTCAATGAAACCTCTCTCCAGGTTTTTTTTTATAAATCTTTCCATTTCCTCCTTCTCCTTTGGGCTCATGGAGTATAATCTGGGCTTCGGGAGTTTTGCCCCAGGCTTGAATTCAATGGTACAGTCTGTGGGTCGGTGGGGGGGAAGCTCATTCGCCCTCTCCTCACTGAAGACTTCAGCAAGGTCCCTATATTCCTCTGGTATTTCTGTTAATCTTTTTTCCTCTCCTATGGATGCTTTTTCTATTCTTGATTCTGGTAGCCTCCCTTGGGGTTTTAAGTCCATAGGGTCCCCCTTCGGGAATTTGATTTCTGTCGTCCTCCAATTTACCCAGGGGTTCCATTTTTTCAACCATTCCATCCCTAGAATCATTGGGCATTCCATACCTGGGGTCACCACAAACGTTAAGTCCTCTTCATGGTTGCCCAGGGAGAGGTGTATTGGCAGAGTGGCTAGGGTAGCTGGCACCCCCCTGCTATGGATCCATCTAGCTGGCCAAATGAGATTGGTTGTTCCAGTCTCCTGGATGGGATGCCCAGATTCCCCACTAGTGTTGGGCTAATGAGGCAGCGGGTGCAGCCAGAGTCTATTAAGGCTTTCACCTTCACAGCTTCGGGCATGGGGGGGATTAATATAGTCACTGTTTTGAAGATGGGTGTGATGCGTCCACTTACCAGGGGTTCGCCCTCCGAGCTGTCATCTGAGGCATCCACTGGCCCTGTGGTGTAGGCTGGAGTTCTTTCCCCTTGGTGTGCAGAGGTGGGGGTTTCTGCAATTTCCATCATTCTCATGGCTGTTTCTTTTGGCTTAGCTGAATACTTTCCGGTTTTGTTGATTGGGGACCTGTCTGGGTTGTGCTGGGGGGCCTTTGAGCGGCATTCTACAGCTCGATGCCCTTCTCTTCCGCACTTGAAACACCCCATTTGCTTCTTGGCTGTATCCGATGATTTCACCGGTTGGTGTGTCAGCTCAGGCGGGGGGCGGCTCCATTGTTTTCCTCGGCGGTGCCTCTTCAATATGTCGATCTCTGCTTCCTCTGCCAAGACGTACCATTCCTCAAGTCGATGTGGGTCCCCTCGGGGCAGGCAAGCATCATATAGATCATAGTTTAGTCCGTCTTTGAAATGGCCAAGGAGGATGTCTTCTGGCCAATTCAGTTTGCTGGCAATGGCCCGGAATTCTTGTGTATACTCAGCCACTGGGCGTTTGCCCTGCCTCATCGTTGTTATTCTTTCACGGGCTTTGCGATCAGCCAGGGGGTCTTCAAATCGTCTTCTCAAAGAGGACATGAAACGGTTGAAGTTACTGAGTTCTGGGGCATTGGAGTCATGCAAGTTCACTACCCAATCCGCAGCTGGTCCATCCAGGGCAGATTGCACGATCCGGATGCGGGCTTTGTCGCTGGGAATATCCTGCCCATATTCCTCCATGTAGCTGAGGACTTGGGTTAGGAAAAACCCCAAGCGTGTTGGCTCCCCTTTGAATTTCACTTCCAACGGTGGACGTCTTGGAATGGATCGGTGTCTCTGTTGTGGGTGGTAGTGTCTTCCGTCCAGATTGCCATCTGTGGTCCGGTAGGGGGTGGGGGCTCCTGGATCAGTAGATGTCCCTGGGGTTGCAGGTTCCATGTCCCCCTCGGTGTCTCTCCCTTTGCGGCTCCAGGAACTGGGGCGGCCGTAGGGCTCAGTATTCTCCTCTCCTAGGAAGCTGAGAGTTCTCTTCATCAGGTCAATAGCTTTCTCTAGGATCCAGTCTGAGTACGGTGCCCAGCTTCCTCCCTCTTCACTTGCGTGCAGGGATTTCTCCATCTCCTGCTTCCATTCTGGTTGCTTGGTCCCCCGTCTCAGGGTCACCTTTCTTGATTCCTTTCCCCACTCACTTTTCTTTCCAACGCCCATCGACCAGCGAGGCTTGTGGTCCTGTGTCTCCACCACTTCTTCTCCTGAGGAATCTGGCCTCTCGGATCCCAACATATGGCAAGGTTCCAGCTGGGTCAGCGGCTCTCTTTCCAGGGAGTTTTCCCCCTCTCTTGCTCCATTGTCTGACATGGTAAATTTTTGCAAAATCCCCCGGCAAGGGTCTCCCTTCCAGGTGGATTAATTTTGCAAGTCCTGTCTAATGTAAGGACCCACCCCACTTTGCATCTTAAGAAGACAGAACTCTTGGAATAATTCTTCCAACAGGAATCCTTTATTAAGAGAAAATGGTTGCAGGCATGCTAGACAGGACTTGGGGTCCAAGCTCTCCCATTCAAGGTTTTAAGGGGTTCCCCAGTAGTCCCACCCAATCAACCCCCCTTCCAGTGATAGTTTCAAGTATCACAATTCCACTCCCTTTCTTCTTTCTTCCGTCTGGATGGAGACTTCAGATAACTACATGAAAGGCAATTACTCTCCTTTGGTATGCTAACACTTCGAGGTTACAATAAACACACATTCAGCATTTAGCTCTTTGAAGTGTAAAGAAGGAAGTGAGGGCCATAAAGCCCCTTTGTTCTCCCCCTTCTCTCCCTCTTATGGCAGAATCCAGAGAAGGCAGAATTGGGAGTTTCTATATTTGATAATTTAAAGATGAAATATAATTGGATTCTGACAGGAAGTATATTACCGCGTTAGGATTAAGGAAGGGAATGAATGGAAAACCGCATTTAATTGCCCAAGGGGATGCTACCAATGCAAAGTTTTGCCGTTTGGACTACAAGGGGTCCCTGCAGTATTCATGCAATTAATCAACAAGGTACTAAAGGAGCACCTACTTAAGAGGGTCCTGGTTTATCTAGACGACATCCTTATCTTCACCGAATCCAAAGAGGAACATGTCAACCTAGTCAGAGCAGTTTTAAAGAAACTGCGAGCTGCCCACTTATATGCCAAATTATTGAAATGCGAATTCCACCAGGAAAGAATAGACTACCTGGGTTATTGCATATCCCCACAGGGTATTGAAATGGACCTCGAGAAGGTCAGGGCAGTACTAGAATAGGCACCACCTTGCACAAGTAAGCAGTTGCAAAGTTTCCTTGGTTTCACAAACTTTTACTGCCAGTTCATCCCTTCATTCGCCCAAATAGCCCTTCCCCTCACGAACTTACTAAAAACGAAGGGAGAATCCTCATTGAAACCCAGCCAGTCACTAAAATGGACAATGGAATGCCAAGCAGCGTTCGAGATGCTAAAAAGACTTTTTTCCGCTGAACCCGTACTGAGGCACCCAGACACAGATAAACCATTCATAACACAGGCAGATGCAAGCAATGTGGCAGTGGGGGCTGTATTATTACAAGAAAATGACGAAAGGGTATTGCAACTGTGCGCGTACACATCCAGGAAACTCACCGAAACGGAACAGCGCTTGGCCATGTGGGAAAAAGAGGCATACGCTGTGAGATGGTTGTTAACGTACGTGGTGCCATTTCTTGAAGGGAATAAAATCCCTCTTCAGGTCTGGATGGACCACAAAAACTTGGAAGCCTTAAAAAACATCCAGGAAGCTCACTCCCAAGCAAGCCCGCTGGTCCTAACATTTTCACCAATTCCATTTTACGCTCAAACATTTGCCGTGGGGAAAGAACTTCTTGGCAGATGCACTGTCTCACATGCCCCAATATAACAGCATACGAGCCACCGGTTCTAAACCACTCATGCCTGAACCACAACTGGCAGTGCCAGTAACCACCAAAGCCCAAGCTAAAATAAAGCCACAGCTGGGTAGCCAAACTGGAATTGAATTCCAGAAAACTTTGGAAACAGATGAATGATTCCAGAAAAATAGACATGTGTGCACAATCAAGGACAGACTGCCATGGGTGGGGGAGAAGGCATATATACTAACCACCCAGAGAGTCACTTTCATGCAGCTATGTCATGATTCAAGATCAGCAGGGCATTTTGGATTTGTAAAAATATTAGATTTCATGAAAAGGCAATTTTGGTGGCTATCCATGAAAAACGACATAGAAAATTATGTGGCCAGCTGCCCAATGTGTGCAACTGCTAAGAGGTTACAAGGGAAATCGCCTGGACTGTTAACAACCAGTGGCGAATCCCTCAGCCCCCTAGAAAGAAATATCCGTGTATTTTATAATGGAATTACCAGAAAGCATGGTAACACTGTCATCTGAGTGGTTACCAACTTGTTTTCCAAACAAGTGCACTTTATCCTTTGCCAAAAGATTCCCACTGCCAAAACCTTAGTGAAACTATTCATGCAGCACATCTATAGACTGCATGGGGCATCCTAACACATCATATCTGATAGGGGAGTGCAATTTACATCAAAATTTTTGAAGGAATTTTTATCCCTCTTAGGAACCATTCAAGGACTGTCATCTAGTCATCATCCTCAATGCAATGGACAGGCAGAATGTTCTAACTCAGTACTTGAGCAATACTTAAGATGCTTTATTAATTTCCAGCAAATGGATTGGATGGACCTAATCCCTTTCGCAGAAGTGGCTTACAATAACGCAGTCCACTCCAGCATAGGCTACACTCCCTTTCAAGTAGCCATCGGTCAAAGTTTCAACCCTATGCCAGAACTAATCCCAAACGAACCGGCAATCCCATTGCTGAAAGAATGGATAGCACAATTACAAAACACCTGGCCAGTAGTGGGGAAAGCCTTAGATGAAGCTAGGCAAGCATACAAAGCACAAGCGGATAAAAAAAGAACCCATACCATTCACTGTAGGAGAAATGGTATATTTGACTACAAAATACCTAAAATCTCTACAGCCCTGTAAAAAACTTGGCCCAAAATATACAGGACCTTTTCCAATTAAAAGAATCATAAACCCAGTAACAGTAGAATTAGAACTATCCCACAACCTCAGGCAAATACATCCAGTTTTTCACTGAAGCTTGCTGAAACGAGAACAACAGTCACCCTTATGGCCAAACATCCCCCCCGCCAACTCCAATCATGGTTGAAGGAGAACAACACTTCGAGATAAAAGAAATCCTAGATTCTAGGAAGTATCATGGGGCAACTCAATACCTAGTAGCATGGAAATACCTTCCCTCCTCACAAAATGAGTGGGTCCATAAATGTCACATCAGAGCACCTAAACTACTAAAGAAGTTTCATACAGAATATCCTAACAGACCAGACTAACCTCTATATCTGTTTTGTTTTCTCTACAGGTGGATCTCTCCTATTTTTATGGGGGGGGGGCAGGATGTCAGAACCCATTTTTTTCATTTCTATCTATCTACTCTGATCTAGAAACAAATCTCACTTTTCCCTGGGTTCTACCATACGCCCAAGGGGGAGGGGGGATATGCCTGCGGGGTTATTGCTTTCGCTTCTTCTATTTGCTACAATGTAACCTTTTACTTTGTTATTGCCTCTATGTCTGCTGCCCGCTACAATGTAACAATTTGCTGCCTACACTGCATCTGTCTCTGAACTTTCTTCTCCCTAACCTGTCAGCTAGGAAAAGAGGGGGGGAGAAAGAAATATAATAAGCCTGGCTTATTTCTTTGGTCTCAAAAGGAGGTGCAAAGAGCTGCTTGAACATTATGCTACGACTGGAGACAGAGCGATGTTATCTCCCCTTTCCCTCAATGGACTTAACACCTGGGGATTGGCCAGTTTGAGCCGTCTGGATGAACTGTGGGGTGGGGTTTGCTTGGGGACACTTTAAAGTATTGATCTGTAAAGGAATCCCTCAGATCCTGTCTATTATGCCTGCTATCAACTGCTTTTAATAAAAGTTCCTGTTGGAGGAAACCGTCTCCAAGAGTTCTGGTTTTTTAAGATGTGGGATTGAAGTGGGTCCTTACACACCACATAGCATTACTGCCTGCCTATCAGGCACTAAGGAAGTGGGAACAATGGTGCAACAACTCACAATGAGTGCAACGGGTGCAGCTCACACAGGATCAGAACCAAGGGCCCATACAACAGCAAAAAACTACGACCGGCGAGGGGAAGAATCCCCAACACTATCCACGCAGGAGCCAATGATGGGATATGGGGTGCTACACACACAACAGGGATGGCTATAGGACAGGGAACATTGGAAGACCATTCCATGGCAACAGGTATCCAGCTACGCCCAAAGCGGACAAAGAGAGCGACAATAGGAGATCCCTGAACTCACGAATATGCAGACAGATGTGAGACAACTAGAAACAATACAGTTAGTTGTAGCGGGTAGACCGGTAACGTGCTCCATAAGGAGAGCGCAAAAACAGCTGGTTTTATAAACAGGCTTTTGAACCTCCGGCATTCCACTCTGATGACATCGGCAGTTATATATGTATGTATGTATGTATGTATGTATGTATGTATGTATGTATGAGATTAGTGATACCAGTAAAAATACGACTCCTGGGTACATTCATATTACAAAATATATAACTCACGATCACCAGGAGAATCCAATCAGGAAAAACTTTTAATAAAACCAAGCTTTCATCGGAAGCTTCCGACATCGTCAGGGTTGGGGCTAGTCGATGGGAGCAACCTATATAAGGCTGCCTAATGCTTGCTTCCGGCTTTTAGATCGCGTTACCAATCCCAGCTGGCTAGATTGTACTGTTGTCATTTCCTTGATGTTTGCATCTGGCCCTTTTCTGTCCCTCCCTCGTGCATTCTTGCTCACTCTCTCGTCACTGACTCTCGGGCTTAGCAGGGTCCTCTCCTTTTCATCAGGGGGCTTAAGGTGTAAGCTATTCAACCCCTCCTTGGTATTGCTGCATGTCTAGCGCTAGCTGCATGGCTAGCGCTTCTTCCTTTTCCCCCTTGTTTATACGCCGAGTAAATCGGTAAGTTGTCCCTTTCTCTTTCTTGATGTGACCGGGTTACCATCCTGTGCCCTTCAATCCTGTGCGTGGGCGACACCTCCCCACCGCTATTCGCAGCGCCACACTCCACAATTTCTCCGCTTAACCCCCTGAACCTCGCATTGGTGTCTTAAATATCATTCCTCCATTTGGGAGGTGAAGTTCCTTCAGGGTGTAGTGCGGAATTGCTCCGGTCTCCCATTGCATCATTCCTCTTTCCTCCATCTCCTGGAGGCTGCTCAATTTGTTCTTCTCTGCCACCAGCGGGTTCATCAGCTGTTGATCGGAATATGTCAGCTGTTGATCTGATGGAATACCCGTGGGTTGGCTAGGGTCGCCTGACGTCTCATTCACTCAGTCATGCGAAGAACCGGATGCAGTTCTATTTCTTCGGTCACATAGCCGTTGATCGAATTGTCCCTGATGAATGGGGTGACGGTTTTTACTCCATGATCTCAGTGCCTGCTGCACCGGGCAAAAATCTATGCGGTGATTGATCGAATCCTTGTCTGAGAACCAGGCTTCTTTCAGTAGCCAGCCCCCTTTTGTGGCATCACTAGATAACACCCGTGCGTTGTCAAAATCAAATTGATGGTCGCACTCAGCCATGTGTGCCCAGATCTGCGAGTGTTGTTCGCCGCTTTTTATGGCCAGTTTGTGCTCATGCAGGCGAGTTTTTAATCATTTGGATGTTTCTCCCACATAATTATTCTGACAGCTTTTACAGTCAATTCTATACACCACCGCAGATTGCTCCGCGGTGAGAAGTGGGTCTTTGGGGTGCATAATTTTAGAACACAGCGTTCAGCTGGGTTTGTGAGCCACCTTTATGTTATGTGGGGCCAGCAACCTGGCCATCGCCTCAGAAACATTGTTAATGTAAGACAAAGAGATGCGTGTCGTCTGTGATGACGGCTCATCCCTCTGACAGTTGTCTCAAGATTTAGGTATTACACTATGCTGCTTTAGTGGGTACCCATTTTGCTGACATACACGGTAAAGGTGTCTCCTTTCCTCTACCTTAGACTCAACCGTACTGCAGTGGGAGTTCACACATTTAAATAATATTTTGATGCAGCTAATCTTATGGGATACTGGGTGATTACTCCTATAGTGGAGGATTCTATCTGTATGGGTGGGTTTGCGATACACCTCCATGCACAAAGATCTGTCTGGTTGACGGTGGATCAGCACGTCCAAGAACACTAACAAACCTTGGCTTTCCTCCTCCACTGTGAATCTTATGTCTGGATACACCGAATTCAGTATTCCCATAAAATTAGCTTTCTGGCATCTTTTAATGACAACAAATGTGTCGTCTACGTACCGAGCCCAAAACTTGGGCTGGTACTGGGTCATCGCCTTATGCTCTAGTTATTGGAGCACCGCCTCCGCTATGATACTGGAGATCAGGGAGCCCATGGGTGTTCCTTTAACCTGTTCGAATATGGCACCCTGGAAAGTGAAGTAGGTCATCAGGCATACCTCTATAAGTCTCACAAGATCTTCGGCTTGCAGGGAGTCCTGGTACTGGCTCCCCTTCGTATTCATCAGCTGGTCTCTCAAAACAGAGACTGCCAAATCCTGGAGGATGGAGGTGAAGAGTGAGGTAACGTTGAACGATACCATCATCTCATCTTCCTCCACCTTGAGGGTCTTGATCTTTTCCAGGAACTCCTCCGCTGATCTAACTATGGTGGGACTATCATCAACAAGGTGGTGAATACGATTACTAAGCCACTTCGCCAACCCAAAAGTGGGCATGTCTCTAAATGAAACAATAGGGCAAAGAGGAATGCCTTCCTTGTGTATTTTAGGTAGCCCATAAAACCTAGCTAGTGCCGAGTCACTTGGGTGTACTTTCCTTAGGGTGTCATCATTCTTTTTGCTGTGTTTGAAACCATCCAGCAGCTTATTAACCTTGTTCTTAAGGATAACCATGGGATCCTTCCTAACCATTCTATACGCTGTCTTATCATTAAGTAACTCTAGCACTTTAGCCACATAAAGTGTCTTATACATGACTACTGTCACCCTCCCTTTATCCGCTGGGAGTATGACAATAGTGTCATCTCTCTTAAGCTGTCTTAGGGCCTCCGTTTCCTCTTGAGATAACGTGCGATAGTGCCTATGGTGCATAAGTAGCCCGGTGACCTGTTGTTTTACAGAGTTCTTAACACCCTCCCCTGTCTCCATATAACGGGCTCCAACGCTGCTATAAAATCTAGAATATGTGCATCCATAAGGTTATGGCCTGCGTCCCGCTGCAGTAGGGTGAGTTGAGAATGGGTTAGTGTCTTCAAGGAAAGGTTACAAACCAATTTATCCATGAAGTCACTACTTGTTGACTCACGTAATATCTCCAACTTACGTTGGAGGCATGCCGCTGTTTGCTGGCGCGTTCTCCTTGCCATTAGCCAGATATGGTGGTTTAACGCTTGAAAGTGATATTCTGATGAGTCTCTGTTACATCGTCCACGGTAATCCTGGGGTCTCTTTCAGGGTCTCCACGCGTCTATGCTGGTCATTGATGAGCACGTGTACTGTTCGGCGTTGGAACTGGTGGACTGCCTGCTGGCACTCAACGGAGTCAACTGCAGGTCTCCTCCTCAGTGACTTGGGTGGCAGATCTTCTCGAATGCAAGTGTGCAAAAACATCAATTTATGGTAGCAAGCCGAGATGCGATGCGTCAGTTTTTCCCATCGTCTAGCCATGAGCAATACTGCTCTACCATAATGATTAGTGATATCAGTAAAAATACGACTCCTGGGTACATTCCTATTACAAAATAAATAACTCACGATCACCAGGAGAATCCAATCAGGAAAAACTTTTAATAAAACCAAGCTTTCATCGGAAGCTTCCAACATTGTCGGGGTTGGGGCTAGTCGATGAGAGCAACCTATATAAGGCTGCCTAACGCTTGCCTCTGGCTTTAGATCGCATTACCGGTCCCAGCTGGCTAGATTGTACTGTAGAACAAGGGGTAGAACAGAGAGAGTCACCCAATTTAAAGCCTAAGGTGATGGGGGGAATTAATTGGAGCCTGAAGGGGACATGCAGCAATACCAAGGAGGGGTTGAATAGCTTACACCTTAAGCCTCCTGATGAAAAGGAGAGGACCCCGCTAAGCCCGAGAGTCAGTGACGAGCGAGTGAGCAAGAATGCACAAGGGAAGGACAGGAAAGGGCCAGATGCAAACGTCAAGGAAATGAGAACAGTACAATCTAGCCAGCTGGGACCAGTAACACGATCTAAAAGCTGGATGCAAGGCAGCCTTATATAGGTTGCTCCCATCAACTAGCCCCAACCCTGACTATATTGGAAGCTTCCAATGAAAGCTTGGTTTTATTAAAAGTTTTTCCTGATTGGATTCTTCTGGTGATCAACATCATCAGGGCTGAAAAGCCAGCAAACAATAATGACTTAAATAGGTTAAGCCGACATCTGCACCCGACTCTTGGACCGCGTCACTGGTCCTGTCCAGTCAGTTTGTGTTCTAGATGTTTCCTTGTTACTCTCCTTGCATTTTCTTACATCGTTCCTCGGAATCACTCCTTTTGCCATTTTATTATTGACCCTTTCCTCCCCCTTTCTTCCAATGCCATTAGTTCTGCTCCCATTCCCCCTTCCGTTACATACTTTGGGGGTATCTAATTCCCCTCTGTCAGTGTTATAACTCTCATTAGGATCATAATTATATCCTTGTGTTTCTTTGGGCTGCGGGTTGATGTTTTCCCTCTGTTTCATGTCCTTATCTCTCACTCCCCTATTAGCAACAACATTTGTGCAGATGTTACATGTTTGGGCACTCCTACGCTCCTTCCTCATTCTATCGTTCTCTGTTTCTACCGTTTCCCATTGTTCTAGCTGTTTACTGTATGAGCGAGTAATGATTCCACCTCTCTCTTGTGTTCCTCCCCCCTCCATGTTATACGTCCATCACTATTGCCGTTGTTAGTATTTCCCCTATGACTAGTATGCAAGCAAGCCTTGAGCGTATGAATCCCCATGCTCTCCCTCCCCCCTCTTGTATTCACAGTCCTCGGGTGTCGATGGTCGTCTTTTCTGCTCGGGAAGAGTTCGGAATGTTCGTTCCAGGGGGGGACCAAGTTACTGGTGGAGATGCTCTTTGATTGCGGCAGATCTAAAAGAAAAGATGTCTCCCACCCCTTTTTAACGCGCACAGGCGTCCGTATAGCTCTCCCTTTCTCCCCCCCCCATTTTCTGTCATTCGATCCTCGTCGTTGTCCTTCATGGCATCGGGTCGCAGGATCCTCTTACCGGATCTCCCAGATGGTCCATAGTCATCTTCATGCTTCAGAGGTGGGGATCCATTGGGGTGGTGCTGGGGGGGATGCAGATCCTCCATCGACGGGTGCTTGTGTGTATTTGGGGATGATAGATTCCCTGATTGTTCATCGGGATGCAGTTGATGTTGACCAGGCATTATGGGGGTGTTCCAGGCATGTTGGGGGTTGGTTGAGGCATTGTGTATCTGCTCAGAGTAGGGATCAGGTACTTCGTCACAATTGTAGCCACATGAACGTTGATCAAGCCGCTTATGGTGACTGAAATGGTAACTGTGATCCCATTTCCTCAAAGCTTGTTGTGCTGGATGTAAATCAATGTGACGGTTGATTGAGTTATTGTTGGAGTACCATGCTTCCTTCAATAATCGGCCTCCTTTAGTGGCATCTTCAGACACAATACGCGTGTTCTCAAAATCAAACAAGTGGCCATGTTTTGCCATGTGCATCCATAATTAGGAATGCTGGTCGCCTCTTCTTATAGCTAACTTGTGCTCATGTATGCGTGTTCTTAAACGCTTCGCTGTTTCACCCACATAATTGCCATCACAATTCTTGCAGTTGATTTTGTAAATTACTGCTGATCTATCCATGGCAGAGAGCGGGTCCTTGGGGCCCATGACTTTGGACCATAGTGTCTGATTGGGTTTGTGAGCCACTTCTATTCCATGAGGGGCCAGCAATCTAGCTGTCGCCTCTGAGACGTTATTAATATATGGTAGAGAAACACGTGTCTTTTGTTGTGATAATTCCTCTCTCCTTTGGTTATCACGGAAATGGGATGTGGTGCCATGTTGTCTGATAAATCTCAAGGGGTACCCATTACGTTGGCAAATATGGAAGAGGTGTTTTCTTTCTTCCTTTTTAAATTCCTCAGTGCTGCAGTGGGAGTCCACGCGCTTAAACAATGTTTTAATGCAGGTAGCTTTATGGGGCAATGGATAGTTGCTCCTGTAGTGGAGGATTTTGTCCGTGTGGGTGGATTTATGGTATACCCCTGTATGTAACAACCCATCCGGTTGACAGTAGATTGATACATCCAGGAAGGCCAAATGGCCTTGTTTTTCTTCCTCCACTGTGAACGGAATGTCGGAGCAGATCGAATTAACTGTTTCCATAAAGGTAGCTACATGTTGTTTTTTAACAACTGCAAACATGTCGTCCACGTACCACACCCAAAATTTGGGTTGGTATAAGGCCATAGCCCTGTGTTCTAATTGTTGGAGTATTATTTCCGCTATGATGCTAGAAATGGGGGAGCCCATAGGTGTCCCTTTTACTTGTTCAAAGATGGTGCCCTGGAAGGTGAAGTAGATGGTAAGGCATATTCTCACTAATTGTAAGAGGTCCTCCTCTTGCAGGGAGTCTTGATGGTGACTCCCTTCAGTGTTCCTCAAGCGCTCTCCCAGGGCCGAGATGGCCAAATCTTGGGGGATGGAGGTGAAGAGGGAGGTAACATCAAATGATACCATCCTCTCGTCATCCTCCACCCTAAGAGTCTTAATTCTGCTTAGGAACTCTTCAGCGGATTTGATCATTGTGGGGCTATCCTCCACAAGGTGGCATAGGCGAGTGCTAAGCCACTTCGCTAACCCCGATGTAGGGGTGCCCATAAATGATACAATGGGGCGAAGGGGGGTGCCTTCCTTGTGGATTTTTGGGAGCTCATAAAACCTTGCGAGTGCCGTATCACATGGGCGCACCTTCCTTAGGGTATCATCTCCGATTTTCTTACTGCGCTTAAGATTGTCTAGCAGTTTATTGATTTTATTTCTGAGTGTAACTGAGGGATCTTTCTCAACTATTCTATAAGCTGCTCTATCATTAAGGAGTTCAAGCGCCTTGGTGGTATATAGCGTCCTGTCCATGATAATAGTCACTCTCCCTTTATCTGCAGGGAGTATGACGATGTCCTTATCTCTTTTGAGCTGCCCCAGGGCTTTAATTTCATCCCTGGATAACGTGCGATGGTATCTATGGCTTGTAAGCAGCCCAATGATCTGTTGTCTTATTGAACTCTTGGTATCCTCATCTACCCCTATGTTAAACATAACTGGCTCTAGTGCCGCTACGAAGTCTAAAGCATTAGCGTCCATCAGGTTATGGCCTGTGTCACACTGCAGCAAAGAGAATTGTGAATGGGTAAGTACTTTAGAAGAGAGATTACAGATCAATCCATCCATAGAATTGCTGTTACATTTTAACTCACGTAATGCGTTTATCTTGCGTCGAAGGCGTGTTGTTGTTTCCTGTCTCGTCTTCTTCTCTACCGTCTCCATGTGGTGGGTCAATTCTTGAAAATGGTACCCCGAAAGCGTTGCACTGCATTGCCTTTGGCAGTCCTGGACCCATTGTTTTAGGGTTCTTACCCGCCTATGTTGGTCATTAATGAAGGCTCGGGTGGTCTTGCGTTGGAATTGGTGAATGGCTTGTTGACATTCAACCGAGTCAATGATGGGTTTCTTCTTCAATGATTTGAGTGGTAGGTTCTCTCGGATACAGGAATGCAGGAACGCCATTTTACGGTAACTTGCTGAAATACGGCATGTCAGCTTTTCCCATTTTCTGGCTAGGAGCAGAACTGCTCTATCATAATGTTGACAAATATCCATAAAAATACGACTCCTGGGCATGTTTATAATACAAATAAAAATACGATCACCAGGAGAATAAAGGTATAAAAATATACTTTACTAAAACTGCCAAGCTTTCGTCGGGGAAGCTCCCAACATCATCAGGGCTGAAAAGCCAGCAAACAATAATGACTTAAATAGGTTAAGCCGACATCTGCACCCGACTCTTGGACCGCGTCACTGGTCCTGTCCAGTCAGTTTGTGTTCTAGATGTTTCCTTGTTACTCTCCTTGCATTTTCTTACATCGTTCCTCGGAATCACTCCTTTTGCCATTTTATTATTGACCCTTTCCTCCCCCTTTCTTCCAATGCCATTAGTTCTGCTCCCATTCCCCCTTCCGTTACATACTTTGGGGGTATCTAATTCCCCTCTGTCAGTGTTATAACTCTCATTAGGATCATAATTATATCCTTGTGTTTCTTTGGGCTGCGGGTTGATGTTTTCCCTCTGTTTCATGTCCTTATCTCTCACTCCCCTATTAGCAATAACATTTGTGCAGATGTTACATGTTTGGGCACTCCTACGCTCCTTCCTCATTCTATCGTTCTCTGTTTCTACCGTTTCCCATTGTTCTAGCTGTTTACTGTATGAGCAAGTAATGATTCCACCTCTCTCTTTGTGTTCCTCCCCCCTCCATGTTATACGTCCCTCACTACTGCCGTTGTTAGTATTTCCCCTATGACTAGTATGCAAGCAAGCCTTGAGCGTATGAATCCCCGTGCTCTCCCTCCTCCCTCTTGTATTCAGCATGAAGCTGAAGACCCCAGCCTAAAGATGACGAGTGGGACCTCGTCGAAATGTCACCAAGATACTCTCAATCTTACACGGGAAAAGACCCGAATACACAAAGACCTGCATATATATGTCTCTGTGTGTGTGTGTGTGTGTGTTTGTGTGTATGTGTATATGTATGTATATGTGTATATATATATATATATATATATATATATATATATATATATATGTATATGTATATGTATATGTATATGTATATGTATATGTATATATATATATGTCTTTGGTTATTAGGGTTTTCTCCCGCGTCAAATTGGAAATGTCTTGGCGACGTTTCGATGAAGTCTCATTTGTCATCTTCAGGCTGGTGTTTTCAGCTTCGTGCTTCTAGGAGCAATGTGTGATCGTAGCTGTTTCTTCCTTTTAACTGCCAGTGGGGGTATGAACTGATTGGATGAGAGCTTGTCTGTGTTCTGATTGGATGGAGGTGTGTTTTGATTGGTTAGGAGCTTGGCTGTGCTCTGATTGGATGGGGGGGTTGGCTGTACTCTGATTGGTTGGAGGAGTGTTCTCTTTGGGTGGGGCTTTGTTTTGCTCAGGTTAGTCTGAGTTGCAGGGAGATGTGAGATGGTGAGCTGCATTGCTATTGTTTGACTTATTCCTCCGCCGATCTCACAGTGGTATTGCTGTTATTTGCCAAGTGGCTGATACGTACGCTCAGCCACTTGGCAAGTTCAGAGATAGGGGTACCCCTGAATGCTACAATGGGGCGGAGGGGGACATTAGGTTTATGTATTTTTGGTAAGCCGTAAAATCTGGCGAGCGCTGAGTCGCCAGGGCGTATCTTTCTTAATACCTCCTCCCCCATCCTCCCCTTGCGTTTTAGGTCATCAAGAAGCCTGTTCGTGCGGTTTCTCAACGTGGTGGAGGGATCTTTACTAACCACTCTGTAAGCAGAGGAATTCCTCAATAGAATTAAGACCCTGAGGGTGGAAGAGGATGAGCTCATGGTCTCCTTTGATGTAGTTTCTCTGTTCACTTCCATCCCGCAAGAACTTGCGGTCACGGTCCTAAGAGACCGGTTAAATCAAGGAGACCATGAGCAGTGCCAGGACTCCCTTCAAACGGAAGATCTTGTAAAGTTGATGGGAGTATGCCTTAACACCTATTTCACCTTCCAGGGCACTATATACGAACAAATTAAAGGAACACCGATGGGGTCGCCGATCTCCAGTGTGGTTGCAGAGATAGTACTCCAACAGTTGAAACACATAGCGATGGCCCGGCATCAACCAAAATTCTGGGCCCGCTATGTGGATGATACGTTTGCGGTCATCAAGAAGCGACACAAGACTGACTTTATGGGCATCTTGAATTCGGTATACCCAGACATCCAATTCACTATGGAAGAGGAAGATCAGGGCAGTTTGGCATTCCTGGATGTATTAGTGCAGCGCCAGCTGGATGGACGTCTGGTTACCAGGGTATACCGAAAACCAACATGCACGGACAGGATTCTCCACTTTGGGAGTAATCATCCGAAGGCCCATAAAGTCAGCTGTGTCAGGACTTTATTTAAACGGGTGGAGACACACTGCAGCACCGTCAGAGCCAAGAAGGAAGAGAGAAACCACCTCTTCCAAATGTGTAGACGTAATGGTTACCCGGTAAAGTTTATCAATCAGTTCAGTAAACCATCTGGACCCCGGGGTAACCTTACATCTCAAGAATCCATACCCCAGGCAACTACACGTATTACCCTCCCCTATATTCATAATGTATCAGAAGCCACAGTGAGGATCCTGGCACCGTATAACATACAGGTGGCCCATAGACCAAACCAAACACTGCGGGCGGCTATAATGCGCCCCAAGGACCCGCTCCCCAGCACTGAAAGATCAGCAGCCGTCTATAGGATTGACTGCATGGACTGCCAGTGCAATTATGTTGGGGAGACTGCTAAACGGATTAAGACCAGGGTCCACGAACACAGGTTAGCAGTGAGAAGGGGAGATTGCTACTCCCAGATATGGGCACACACGGCAGAACTGGGCCATAGGTTCAACTTCAGTGGCGCTAGCATACTGGCGAATGACAACACCAAAGGGGGCCGCCTACTTAGGGAGGCATGGCTCTCGGATAGTAGATCTATTAATAGACATGTTGACCTATGCCCGGCATACGTGGCTTTAAGATCATGGAGTGCCAATAATCAGTTGCAATACCCCCGACGACTTAATAGTAATCCCAGTGATATTAAGGGAGAAGGGCAAACTTTCCAACAGACTTGATGCAATCCGGAGGAGGAAGGGCAATTGCGGAACACCCCTACTACCCCAGCGATGCTGCCGCAATTTCAGAGGACAAGGGGGAGGGTGGAAACTGGGACCTGGAGCCCTGACAGTGTGAACGAGACGAAGGAGGATACAGCAGGTGGAGGCGCGGGGGAATCGCCAAATGTAACAGCTCGCCTACGCACTAAAAGAAACGTCGTGACCGATCCGGAAAGGAGGAGAGGACCCTTTCGCGCAGCCAGAACGACCGGATCCAGGGGGTGTAGATTACAAGACGCAACCAATGACGAACTCCCGAGCACCGCCGAAGAGGAGGAGAGAGGATCGGAGAGCGGCGAAGTACGAGAGATCGAATCATCGCGCCCCCCGCCCGACGATCCCGAAGACTCCCATGGAATACACATGGACATTAACAACGCAGAAAAAGGGAGAGCTGAAGAGGAGCATTATGACAACCAGAAGGAGTGTGATCTGGCTACCGCCCCCCCCCCCGGACCGAGTACCCGAAGTAGGACGCGCGCAAGACAGCTGGGTATAGCGATGACTAGGAAACAGCCCCTTCACCCGGCTGAACAATCCGCACCCCAGACTGCCACCCGCACGTCGTATTTGATTCGTAACAGCCCGCAGGACCACCTGGATGACAAGTGCACTAAAAATGAAAGTATTGGAATCAAAAGGGGGACTTACTTTAAAAAGAACAACTTGATACGATATGGCTGTGAAAGGAATGTGGAATGTGTATTACCACCTGAACCTGGGGGGAAGTTAGAATATAAAGACAACCGAAACAACTGGAGTTGTCATCCATCCACCCCAAGGTTAAGAGAAATAAGGATGGATGAGGATAGACACGTAACCAAAAAGAACAAGGAAGAACAGGTTAACTGTACGCAATTGAATCAATCAGGCCCGATAACGAGATCAAGGAGCCGGACGCAAACCTTGACACGCCTATAAAGGACTCTCTCATTCTCTGGCGCGCTAGCCCTGAAGATGCCGGCAGGTGACGGCGAAAGCTTGGCGCTTTTTAATTGAACTTTTATAGTTTTAATTAATTAAAAACTTTTATAGTTTTTATTACCCTGGTGTTCATTTTATCTTTTTACCATGAATACCCCCAGGGTTCACATTTTTAACCTTCTTAATCATATATATATATATATATATATATATATATATATATATATATATATATATATATATATATATATATATATATCCTTGATTATGCTAAAAATGAGAATCCTGGGTACACTCATACTTAAAAGAAACAATCAAACACCAGGATAAAATACAAACAAAACTGTTTAATATACTTAGCTTTCATCGTGAACTTGAGAGTTTTATTTTTCCACATTTCCACTACAATGTCATGTTTCAATTCTTGAGTTTCCCATGGCCACTGTCCCCCCATATATGTTCCTCCACACAGAAAACAATTGCTCACTGTTAGAGTCTTAGCAATTTCTTCTGCCAATTGCACAAACATATTCACTGCTTTCTTAGGAAATTCAGGTAATTCTAATTTCTCGAATTCCTGGTAATATGACCAAAATATACTTTTGCGTATTGGTTTTACCTTAGTTGTTTCTAGTTTTAATACCATCCACCCCCATGGGTCCTTTCCAGTTCCGTCTATTCCTATTCCAAATTCTTCATATTGGATTCCTTTTTCTAGTGATTGAGTTGTATATATACAAATGGGGTTACATTTTTCTTGAGTGCAATCAGTCCTGGTACTACCCATACTGATGTTCATTTCCTTGGGTCCTACACTCCTCTCATTTGGGACTGCAGTAGTGTACCAGTAATCATAGCTTGGAGCAAAAGCAACCTGTCCTGTACTTAATATAGACGCTCTCTGAAATAAGTACTTCCTTTCATATAACTTCTTTCCCACTCTAAGTCCCCACATCTCACCCCAAATGAGTTGTCAAATCCTTGTCCGTTATTAATAGCTTGGCATGCATCAAAACACACACCCACACTGGTTTCACCCCTAGTTTCATTGTGAGCTATATAACCTTGTCTGATTTGGCTTAATGAAAACATCTGAAATGCGTTTCCCCCTCCTTTATAAGAATATACCCACATTCTTGCGGTTACTGGTCCTATTGCTTTTGGGTCATAACATTCTACCCCTGTGCTAGTGTTGCAGCGCTTGTATTGTGTTTCATTCTGAATGCAGTCTGTCAAGCCAGTTTGTAAACATTCAGGAATCATAGAGTGGTATTGTTCTATCCCAGCCTATTGCCGTCCTTGTTAAAGGCACAAGGACCAAACCCCTGCTGATGCAATAGGCTGGAGACTTTACAACAAAACAAAACTCTTTTAATATGGTTGACAAACCTGTCAAATAGTCCAAAACACAAACAGCAAAACTCGTCCAAAGGAAACACGATGCAAACAGATCAGAAGTCACAAGCAAGACGAACAGACCAGGATTCCAAGAAGCACTTTGCAAACGGTTGCCTTCAGCAACCAGCACCACCCACACTCCTCCCTTTATTCAGCAGTCCCAAGGCATTGCCTCTCATTGCCTTCTCTTTTTACTCTGGAGGTGCCGCATTGACTGCTGTTGATTTACTCTCGCTAATTGAGAGTAAATTAGCAAGTCCATGAGATGTCAATTAGCAAGTCCATGAGGTGTGGGTCTTCTGGGTCTGACTCATGCTCCTCACACAGCTGAGCTTCATCAGGAACACGACTGGAGGGCCCAGGCTCTGCATCAAACTGTGAGTCCTGTAATTCATCAGAGCCTCCCTTTGCCCCTGATGGCCCTTCAAATGCCTCCTCCACCTCCTCCTCAGATTCCTCAGACTCAGCTGTTGCGAGCATAGGCTGGCACAGAATCATAACAGGTATATCATTGTGTTCTCGATCTTTCCCCCTCTGTTATTTTTACACATTGCATACACAGCTCTAATGGTAGGGCAGGTTTTAAGAGTATAATAAGAAAAAAACCCCACACATAACACCTCATAACGTTCCAATACATCTTTATTATCTTAATATCACACTCTAACTTACACCCTGTACACTGAAAACAATCAATACAGTGAGAGCAGCAACAACATCCACAAAGGCACCTACAAAACCAGCACATCTGGGAGATATTAGATTTGCTCAATCTTGGTTTTCTTTGGTTGAGGCGGAAAACATTCAGTTCTAGATAGAGAAAAAAATTCAAAGTTTAGTCCTTATGCCCCAACTACCTCCCCTTCTGAAGATTGACTACTAGTGCATTAAGTCCTTCAAAACTTTAACTTCAGTGGGTCTCCTTGGTGAGACTCCTTCTTCCACCTCTCTGGGGCTGGCACGGGCCCTTTTACTCGGGAGTAATGAGTCCAACCTTTTTCAGCTGTCCGGATAGCTGTTTCAGTAGTTAATAAGACAATGTAAGGTTGACTTCCTGTTTCTGCCAGCAGCGTAATCGGCTGGGAGACTCGGGATGCCGAGCTCTTCAGCTGAGTTTCTTCTTGTTTGGGGACCCTAAATGGACCAGAAGCCGCCCCAGAGAGGTGGCACTGAAGGAAGGTACTTCCAGGGACCTAGGAGAGACGGCGGTCTCTCCGATCGGTCCAGGAGAAGCCTCCCAGAAACCAACAGAAGAAAGGCTAGCTAACTCCTTGTCCAGCCCTAGCTGTAAGCAAATGGAAGTCAAGAAGCTCTATCTAAACTGATTGTAAACAGTGTGTTTGAAGCTGGATAAGAACTAATTTTCTCTATCCTACTTATTTTCCTGGGAAAAAAAAAGAACTCCCAAAAAGCAAAAATACCTCCGAGAGTGAAAAAAGGGGAGAGATTCTCTCCCCCCTCTTGGCTATTGGAAGCGGCAGATTTAACTCTTTAAGGAGAAAAAGAAAACTGAAAAATGATCCAACACTGACACCTGGTGGACGAGGAGCTAAAAAACTTTTATTTGTGGCTTTTAAAATCTTAAAATACAGCTGTTCAGAGAAAGTGATATTTACAGAAACAATGGATGTTTTACAAGAGGAAATATATGATATGCTGCAATCCATTCAAAGGACAATGATCTTAAACCATAAAGAAATACAAAACAACTTTGAATGTATAAGTCAACTTATCTCCAATTTCCGCTCACTTCAAAAAAATCTTCAGGAGAACACAGCAGAGATGATGGAATATAAATCAGAGGGGAAAGGCTTAAAGGTGGACTTTTACAAAATTAACTATGACTTAGTTCAAGTGGAAGGAAAGACAATTTATACTTCAACATTACAAAACAAATTGGAAGATAAGAGAAGGGATTCTAATGGAAAAAAGAGTGCAAGTGCGCAGGACAGAGATATTTATTTACTTCCTACATCTACAGGAACACTTATGATCGTATGGGAAAACCTTTGGATCCAGCAAGGTATATTGATCAAGAAAGATTTGGGGCAAAGAAAAGAGATTAAGAAAAAAGAGAATGGGATATATCAGAGAGAATATTTAACAAAGAAACATCTGTTTGAATATGGTTAAAGAAATTGAAAAATTTGAAACATACCATTTCAAGAGGGATGAAATGTTTTAGATGCTTAAATGTGATTGAATTCAAGAAAAGTACATATATATATATATATATATATATATATATATATATATATATATGTGAATTAGAGTTAAGGGACTAGAACTAGATGACTAGATTTATTTGAATAGAATGTCTAAAGATTAACTATATTTTTAACTATGATTAAAAAGAATAAGAAATTTCGAGAAAATAAATA
Source organism: Crotalus tigris (assembly GCF_016545835.1). Lineage (NCBI taxonomy): Eukaryota > Metazoa > Chordata > Lepidosauria > Squamata > Viperidae > Crotalus > Crotalus tigris. Next base: position 87,661 of record NW_024098191.1, on the reverse strand, counting down.
CAATTAATCTAGGAGGGATATATATTCTAAGTACTATATTATTTCTTATGTTTTGTTATTATTGCTTTCCTCTCTTTTTCATTTTCTTTTTTTTTAAGAAAAGAAATGTATTAATATGATGATTGTTTAGGAATATTGGAACACTTTAAGAAGGATGAAATATTTTAGATATTTAAAGGTGACTGAACTCAAGAAAAATATATATAATACATATAAAATGTTTTGAATTAGAATTAAGGGATTAGATGACTAGATTTATTGAACAGAATGTTTAAAGATCAAATATATTTTTAACTATGATTAAAAAGAATTAGAAATTTGAGAAAATAAATACTACTAAGCTAGGAGAGATATATATTTTAAATACTATGTTATTTTCTCTGTTCTGTTGCAACTGCTTTTTTCTATTCTTTTGTATTTTTTTATTTATTTTTTCTCTTATTCTCTTTCTCTTCCCCTCTCTTTTTACTTTTATATTTAATACCTAAGAAACACAAAAATGTGAGATGGCTTATATGGAAAAAATAGAATCAAGTCTGTAAACGTAAATGTAACTAATAAAAAATACTCAGAATTTGGTGGGAGAAATAAACTAAAATAAGGACTGTAACAGGATTGATGATAAGGCAAATCCAAATGAATGGAAAGAAAATAAATGTATTAATATGATGATTATTTTTTAGGAATATTGGAAAAAATATATACTAAATTGTCAGTTATTAAAATATTAAGAATTGTATTAATGCAATGTTTGCAAAAAAAGATGTTTTTAGGGAAAGAGGAAAGTAAACAAAATTAATATATGAAATACAGACTATGGAAATTAATTGTTAAGGACTGTTTTTACAAATGTAACTCAGACACCACACTGTTTACCAACTATTGAATGACTTATGTTTGTGTAAAAAACTAATAAAATTATAATAATAATAATAATAAAAGACAATGTAAGGTCCTTCCCAAGTTGGAGTTAGTTTTTCATCTCTCCAGGTTTTTATCAACACCCACTGTCCTGCTTTGTATTGGTGTACTGCAAAGTCCAAGGGTGGAGTTTGAGCAAGAATGCCTTTCTGTCGCAAGAAAAAAAAACATCTGGACAGTTCAAGTACATATTTTCTAATTATTTTATCTTTCAATTCAATTCTTGGTAATCCCTCCTTCCCCATATAAGGTATTCCAAACATGAGTTCAAATGATGACAATCCAATATCTTTACGTGATTGTGTTCATATCCTTAATAAGGCCAAGGGGAGGCATTTATTCCAGGGTAAATTTGTTTCCTCCATTAATTTAATCAAAAGTTTGTTTTAATTTTTGATTCGAGCATTCAACAACCCCAGAACTACTGGGGTGCCAAGCGGTGTGATAATCCCACTTAATTCCCATGGCCTCATTAATTAGACTACCCTTGTTGTAAAATGCATTTCCTGGTCACTATCTCTTACTTCAGGAAGACCGTGCCTGGGTATTATGTTTTCTAGCAATATTCTGCCCATGGTGCTAGCATTTGCATTCACACATGGAAATGCTTCCACCCATCGAGTTAAATGATCTACAATGCCCAACAAAAATTTCATTCTTCCTGCTTTTGGTAATTCAATATAGTCAATCAGAATTCTTTGAAAAGGCCATATTGCCAACTCCCTTCCCCCCATTGGTTGTTTCCTTTGTGCTGCTTTGTTTATTTTTAGACAGACCATACATTTTCTAACCATTTGTAAGGCTAAACTATATATTCCTTTACATACATATCTTCTTTGTATTAAATCTATTAAAGCTTGTGCCCCCCAGTGTGTCCCTTCATGTAGCCTCTCGATCAGATTTCTCATGATTGGTTTATTTAACATCTTTCTCCCATCTGGCAATATCCATTCCCCATCTGTATTCCCCTCCCTCTTCATTGCTTCTTCCTCTTCCTTGGAGTACTTTGGTATCCCTTGTTCTTCTATTTCAGGTATCATTATAAAAACTTTTTCTTTCTCCTTTTCCATGAGTCCTGCTTGTTTAGCTTTTTCATCTGCTAAATTGTTGCCATAAATTTCAAACCCCTCTCTTTTTTGGTGTGCTTCTACATGTGTTATGGCTAATGCCTGAGGTATAGTTATTAAATTTAAAATGTCAATGACCAATTCTTCTTTTGCTAATATATTCCCTTTACTATTCACCAACCATCTTTCTTTCCATATTTTTCCAAAGGTGTGTGCTATTCCAAAAGCATACATAGAATCTGTGTATATATTACCACCTTCTTTTCCCAATTCCTTCATAGCCATTTTTAATGCATATAGTTCACAAGTCTGAGCAGACCACTGACTTGGTAGTCTCTCAGCTAGCACAGTTTTCCATGATTCCCCTTCTACTATGGCATAGGCACTTCTTTGCTCCCCCTCTATCACCCTGGAGCTCCCATCTATAAACAAAGTCCTTAGTCCTGCTATTCAAGTTTCTTTCAAATCATCCCTCATCTTGGTCTGATAATCAATTGCTTCTAAGCAATCATGTTCTATTTCTTGTGAATCTCTTTCTCCACTTAGAAACTGAGCTGGGTTTACATTAGCTTCAGTCACGATCACTAGGCTTGGATCTTCTAGTAAAATGTTTCATACTTCATTAGCCTAGAGTTTGTCATCCACTTTTGAGCTTGCTGATTCAAAATATTTTTTACTTGGTGTGGACTACTCACTACAATTGCCCCTCCAAAACTTATCTTCCAGCTTTCTTGAACTAGCAAAGCAGTGGCTGCGATGGCTTGTATACAAACCGGCTACTCTTTTATTACTGGATCCATTAGTTTTGACAAAAATGCTACTGGTTTCTTCAATCCTCCCCATTTCTGGGCTAGAACTCCTTTGGCTACTCCATTCTCTACAGAAACAAAAAGATGAAATGTTTTTTCTAAATCTGGTAATGATAGAACGGGTGCCTTTTCTAATTTCTCTTTTAGTTCCTGGAATTTCCCCTTTTCTTCCTCTGACCACTCGATTACCCATGGTTCGGAGTCTATCAGTTTTGAGTACAATGATTTACTAGTTTCTGCATAATTTACAGTCCATTGTCTACAATACTCCACTAATCCTAAAAAATTTATAAGGGCTTTTTTATCTTTTGGCAGCAGTTGTGTTATTATGCTCTCTATTCTTCTGCTGCCTTTACTTTTCAAATGCCCTAGATATTTCACTTTTCTTTCCACATACTGGAGTTTGTTTTTAGATACTTTCAGTCCTTGGGATGCTAAATAATTTAGCAAGTCATTAGTTTCTTTCTCTACATCTTGTTTCTTTTCCCCCGAGAGTAACAAATCATCCACATATTGTGTTAAAGATAATTTTGGATCTTTTTCAGATTGTTCCAAAATTTGTTCTAGGATTTGACCAAATAAGTTAGGACTTTCAGTATACCCTTGGGGCAATACTGTCCATCTGAATTGACTTTTTCTTCCCACTCGAATGCAAATACATTCCGAGATTCAGGATCAAGTGGACAAGCCCCAAAAGCATCCTTTAAATCAATTACACTAAACAATTGATGCTCTGGTGGGATTCTGCTCAATAATGTGTAGAGATTGGTGACTACAGGATGTCGGGATACAATTATTTTATTGATTTTCCTCAAATCCTCTACTAGGCGGTAATTCCCATCAAGTTTTTGGACCGCTAAGATAGGAGAATTATATGGGGACATGGCTGGTTCCAACAGTCCGTCTTGTATTAATTCTTCTATCACTGATTTTAACCCTCTTCTACCTTCTAAACTAATCTCATATTGCTTCTGCTTTATGGGCTCCGTGTCTTTGAAAGTAATCTTTATAGGAGTTACTTGCAATCCTCTCCAGTTTCCTCTCATGGCCCAAACTATCGGAATTATTTCTTCCTCATTCTGTTCAGTTAATATTAACATCTCCTCTTTAAGTATTTGTATTCCCCACTCCCAGTGTTGGAGCACGTCCCTCCCTAACAAATTTATTCCAGCTGCTGGGACGTATAATGGTTGGATTTTAGTTTCATAGTTTTTCCATTTAAGAATTATTTCTTCTATTTGAGGGACTTCAAAAGATTGTCCGGCTACCCCCGAAATTCTTATTGTACTTTTAATTAAATGGCAGCCTTGGGGTATATTTGTTAGAGATGTCCTAGAAGCTCCAGTGTCTATTAGAAACACTAATTTCTGTTTTTCGGGTCCTACTTGTATGTTTATCAAGGGCTCTTGATGGAACCTTAATAACAAGGGTCCCTGACTCCCCTATTCTTCATCTTCATCTATTAGCCTATACACTTTCTGCTCGTTCTCTCTCTCTCACTAGGTGTGGACAATTCCTTGCGAAATGCCCTTCCTTCCCACAATTAAAATACTGGTTCCTGCTACCTTGTCCCGTCATTCCTCTGCCTCTTCCTCTCCCTCTCCCTCTCCATTGCCCTTGATTTCCAAATTTTCTTTTCTGCCCTTTCCGATCTCCTAACTTCTTGTCCATCATTTCTCCTACTGCTGACAATAACACTTTCTTATCCTCTCTCCGCTCTTGTACATCACGATTCACAAATACTTTCTGAGCTTCTGCTAACAAATCCATTATACTCTTTTCTCCCCATCCTTCCATTTTCTGAATTTTTCTTTGTATATCTCCATATGCTCCTATCACAAACTGACCCTTCAATAATTGTCAAAAACCTTCACTTTCTTCCTTCATCCCTCCGTATTTTCTCATCTGGTCTCTAAGTCTCTCTAAATATTCCCTGGGTGACTCTTCCTTTTTCTGTTTTACATTAAAAGCCTTACTTTTTGTTCGGGGCACGCAGTTCCGAATGCCCTCTATAATTATTTGCTTTAAATCATCCATTTGTTGTCTATGGACAGGGTCGTTATTATCCCAATCCAGTCTTTGCAATGGAAACTTTACCTCAGGAGCTGGATCATTTGCTCCTGAATGATGATCTTTCCAATATGTCATAGCAGATTTTCAAATTAAGTCCTTCTCTTCCGGGGTAAATAAAAACCCCAGAGAGTACTGGAGTTCATCCCAAATGTATGTATTGGGTCCCAAAAAGGCAGCGAACTCCTCAGCTACTGTTTGGGGTTCCTCTTGAACCTTCTTCATCCTTTGTTTAAATTCTCTCAGTTCAGTAGCTGTGATATTTACTGCTACATAACCCATTACTGGTTGTCCATTTGCATTTATACTTTGAGGGACTTGCCGCAATGGTATAATTTTTCCTCTTTTTCATTCTCTCTTTCTCTCTCTCTCTCTGTTTCGGATTCTTTCAGCTATAGGTTGTTCTTCTACTCCCTCTACTGATCCTTGATCATCCTCTAAGGCTGGAGCATTTGGTATTACTTGTGGAGGAGGAGGTGGGGAAGGGAGGCATTCTAAAGGATCCCATCCCGGTTTTTCCTCCTTCATTTTAAAAATCCTATCTTCCTCTGGTGGTACTGGTCCTTCCCAATTCACAAAATACCATGGTTTTACGTACGGTATTTCACTGCTTAGGGTAGGTCTTTTAAGAATATATTGCTCTAATTTCCCTATCCAATATTTATTTGGCTCTCCCAACCAGTCCCAATAATAATGGGGTGGACTAATTATATAATGAGGCCATTTCTTTAAACACAAAGTTATCATTCTGCTTTTTGTTATCTTACAAGTCCATAGTTCTAAATTCTCATCATTCCACTGACTTAGTAATTGTCCTAACGGACTGTCGGAAGGTATTTCTACCTCCCGATTAGTTAGTTTTACAGTTATTTTCTTTTTTTAGGTTTACAACAACAACTATAACAACTGCCTATCTTTTTGGGTTTTCCTGATTATGGTTCTCTTGAGGTTCTTGATTTAATGGCCACTTAAAATTTCCAACACCAGTTCGCTTCCCTTCAGGCTGGCCTTCCTCCTCGTGGGTTATGGGATTGCAACCTTTCAGGTCCACACTCGCTCTGGATTTACCAGTGTTCCCAGAACACAGCCCATCACACACATACCGCCATTATCTCAGAAACCTCCCACAATTACTCTCCTGACCACCCAGGAACAATATTTGCGTGTTTCCCTTCTTCGGGGCAAACGTTTCTTACCTGGGCCAGTGCACTGGGTTACCTGGTCCTGGGCCTTAGTCGTTGACTTTCTTCCTTTTCCCTGTTCTTTGATTTTGTATACCAGAGTTGTTAATTTAGTTTGGCTCGGAGCCTGCAAGGGGAAGCTAGATCTCAGATAACTCCAGGCAGTTGAAATCAACAGGCGTGTCCCCGGACTTCACTGAGAACTATGCCCCATAGAGGCCCTCGAGCTCCATGTTGGGCGCCAAGATTGTGAGATTTAAAAACCCCCAATTTGATACTCACAATTCGGAGACAGGTCTGGTTAACAAAAACAAAATTCATTGGAGAAAAACATGAAAATAAAAAAAAAGAAAAGCGGTTGCAAGCGCGGCCTCTTAGACCCTTCCCAAATGGATTGAGTTCAAAGAGCGCAAAAAGCAGTTTTCAAGCTATATATTTTATACCCTTTTACAATGCACGAAATGCCTAACAAGCCCTCCCAACTCCCCTTCTTCATTCTTTTTAGTCATTCTTTGAAGTTGTTTTACACTTAAAAGGTCATCCTGACAATTTCTGTCTATCCGCTGTTATCTTATTTATTTGTAATTTTCACCTTGGGCCGATGTTCCTCTCTTCCTGGTAGTGATTTCTGCTCAAGGAGTAAGTTCCTGTCTCCTGGGGAACTTTTAGTAGGTCATAATTCATTGTCTTTGCTGATTACCATTTGTGGTCACTTTGTATAGGCAGGAAACAGCAAACTGACAGTCTCATACATTGGTGTTACGTTATTACATTGGAGCTTCATTGTTACATTGGGGCTTCATTGTTACATTGGAGCTTCATTGTTACATTGGGAGCTACATTGCTACATTTTATAAAAGAATAACCTTTATTTCCTTTAGGATTTATAATCAGAATATCATATCTTGATATGAAAAGGGAAATAAGAATATGCTAAGGAGTTTGAATAAGGGAAGCTTTTGGTTACCCAAAGATAACTTGTTCTGAAATTAAAGATGATTGTGATATTTTGAACATGGATGGGAAATTAAAAAGTGAAAATAGGATATGGACTGAATAAATAGATATTGATTGCTAATGCAGTTAAGATATATTTTGGTTAGAAAAGATATTCTAAACTGATATTTTTGACACTATTAGGAAAATGTAACAAATGTTGATATGCAGATGTATATTTACTAACAACAATAAGAATTGTATTTACTTAGCGTGGAAAAATGTCTATTACCAGAAGAAGAGAGGATGTATTGGAGGGTGTAATATTGGATTTAGTTTGAAGAAGCTTACATGTACCATGGAATTATTAATGGACTCAATCATCACATTGTCTATTAAGCACTTGATCGTAAAAATAGAAAATTAATAAAATATTTATTAAAAAAACACCAAAGTAGTACCTATTTATCTATTTGCATGCTTTTGAATTGCTAGGCTGGCAGGAGCTGGAATGTGGATGGGAGCTCAGCCCATTGTGTGGCACTTGGGTCTAGAATCTGGGCTGCGGACTTTCCAACCGACAAGCCAGGCTTCTCCACCACTGAGCCACCGTAACAGTACAATGGATGTTGTCACTCTGACAACTGAGAATCAGCAGCCATTTTTACTTTTGCTTCTAGTGTGCCTTTCCTATTCTTTTAGAGTTCAGATGTAGAAGGGGGGATGGGGTAAATGCTTGAGGGTTTAGCTAGCCATAACAATGTAGAAGTGTGGGAACTCAAGGACATGGTCTGATAAGGTTTTGGTGGGCTGAGCGGCCGGTGAGAAAATCCCATGTCTTGTGTTAATTGGGGAATGTGATTTATGACAGTGTTTGTGGGATGGGAATTGCAACTTGTTACTTTGTATCTGGGGGGAAGGAATCTCAGTTTTGGGTTCAACTATGTAAATGCCGATACTTTATTTCCTAATAAAATATTCTTGACAGAAGAATTCTTGCCTTGAAGTTCTTTTACTGGTTTCATCTATCAGAGCCATGGCATTAACCCAAAACTCCTTTTTTAAAAAAATTATGGGTTCCTGAGCTCCAGTCACCTACCCGAAGTAGAAGGGAGGCTGACAAAGACTCGGGGAAGATCCCAATATGGAGAAGAACCCTGTTGCCAGCCTCACAGCCATAGCTGGTACATCAGCAGATGGAGCGCAGGCCATCGCGCCGGGTGAAAGCACTGTCTTGGATGCTTCGGTGACAGGGCCAAGACCAAAGACTAAAGAACCCATCTGGTCGTCTGAGTGGGCCTGCCTAGTGAAGACCCTAACCAATCAGAAACGAGCCAGCCGAAGAGGGATTCTTCAAAAGCAACAGAGACCGAATACTTGGCTGCCAGCTCCCCAAAGGCGAGGGGCGAAGAGACGGATGACTCAGGTTATTGGAAGTACCTGACTGCAGTCCGAAGCCAATTGGTCAAGCACCTTACAGAGATATTTGAAGGGCTGGAGGTGGGAACCAGGGAACGTGCCACCAGTCCACTGCCTATCAGCAAAAAGGAGGATGATCAAGGCAGGAGCAGCTCCTCGACCAGAAGAAGTCCTAGTCCCGTACTAGGGGCCAGAGCTTCCTCCCCATCTTCACGATCACTGGCATTAGCCTCGAGCCCAGTGCAAGAGAGGAGTCCGGACCATCAGTGACAACAGGCCAGTCCTGATCGTCATTGACGGTCATCGAGTCCAGCCTATCACTGTTGACATTACAATCCTGAATGGTATGTTAGCCTTGAACAACATTGCTTCCCTGAAAGCCCTGATTGCTACCTGTGTTACCACAGCCCTGACTATCCTCAGTACAGGGAGAGTCCTGGCCATTACAGAGACCAGGGTGGCCTTGACCACTACCGGGATAGGGACAACCTGACTGTCACTGATATCGACAGAGCCCTGAGCCTTGTTGCTGACACAGACCTGATCCTTACCCTCATCGACGTGCCAGTCCTGGGCCCCTTCCAAGGGCTGAAAGAGGAAGAGACTTCCAGCGTGACCTGATGCAGCATTATGAGCAAATGCATGATCTGCTAGACCGACAATAACACATGGCTATTCCCCCCCTGAAAGCTATGTTCGATGGGGATCCTGAAAAGTTAACTTTCTTTTTGAATCAAGTGCATTCTTATCTGAACCACAATGGTAATGCCTATCCACACCCGGCAGTGATGGTTGATGTCGTCGCAGCTAGCCTGGAAGGAGTACAACGAGCAAGCACCTGAACTATGGAATTTCAACTTGTTCATCCGAGGGCTGAGAACCTGATTTGAAGACAACTCCATAGCCCTCAGAGCAGAGAAATACATTCATGCAGTGAAGCAAGCTGGCAGACCTCCCAGACTCTTGACCAATGGATGTCAAAATGGAGGGAGATTTGGGACAAAACAAAAATAGCACTGAAAAAAGCCTCAAAAACATATAAAAAACAAGCTGATAAAAAGCGATCTCCCCAGAGATCTTTCTATGTTGGGGAAAAGGTTTATTTATCCACAAAATATCTACGACTTAAGTTGCCTAGTAAGAAGTTGGGATTGAAATACCTAGGTCCCTTCCATATTGTCAGAATCATAAATCCAGTTACGATGGAGTTGAAACTCCCATGACTTTTAGGGAAGATTTACCCTGTATTTCATTGTAGTTTATTATAAACATTCAGGGGTTCTACTTTACCACCTGGTCCCCTAGTGATAGCTGGACAAACACATTATGAAGTAAAATGTATTCTTGATTCTAGGACTTTTAAAGGAAAATTGCAATATTTAGTTCAGTGGAAGGGATATCCATTATCAGAGGCCACATGGATGATGTCCAGTGATGTGAAAGGTAATAGGCTCATCCTTAAATTCTATGACAAACACACAACAAACCAAGGGGCAACCCTTAACATATGCTTATGTTTAAATCACAGGATTACATCTTTCTGTTAAGGGGGCTGGATGTCAACACTGTGACAATGGATGTCATCACTCTGACAACTGAGAATCAGCAGCCATTTTTACTTTTGCTTCTAGCATGCCTTTCCTATTCTTTTAGAGTTCAGATGTAGAAGGGGGGATGGGGTAAATGCTTGAGGGTTTAGCTAGCCATAACAATGTAGAAGTGTGGGAACTCAAGGACATGGTCTGATAAGGTTTTGGTAGGCTGAGGGGCTGGTGAGAAAATCCGCGTCTTGTGTTAATTGGGGAATGTGATTTATGACAGTGTTTGTGGTATGGGAATTGCAACTTATTACTTTGTATCTGGGGGGAGGGAATCTCAGTTTTGCATTCAACTATGTAAATGTCGATACTTTGTTTCCTAATAAAATGTTCTTTAAGGAAGAATTCTTGCCTTGAAGTTCTTTTACTAGTTTCATTTATGGGAACTATGATATACTGTGTCTCCCCAAAAGAGAAGATACAATAGAAGAATTAAGGTTTGAATGATTAAACTCTGGTGTCAACTCATAGTTCAAACTTCAAGATATGGCAGGATTCACATGCATTGTAGAAATACCAAGTTTACTGTTTTATATTATGAAAAAAATTAAACAGCTATTAGAGTGGTATAGAAACTGAGAATTTCATGTATAAATAATAAAATGCAGTATATTGTTTACTACTTATATGAAGCCAGAAAAACAAAACTATATATATATATATTTTCAAAAGATAAAAATGAGCACCAGGAGGTAAAACAATTATATATATATGAATATCTATCAATAAGAAAACTGTCAGTTTCTAAAGTACATATTGAATCTTTTCCTCTATGTCTGTATGAAAAATGTTCACAGGACAAGACTGAACACCTTTCACATATCAATACTTTAAAATTGGAACATTTGTTTCTATTTCAATAAAACTATTTTAAGCTGATACAGAATTTTTCATAAATCATTGTATTTCAATATTTTAATACATAGTTTAACATGTCTTTGAACTTTATTTCTCTATACATATATTTATTTATTTATTTATTTTCAAATATTTATATGCCGCCCAATCCCAAAGGACTCAGGGCGGCGTACAAAGTTAAAACAATGATAAAACAATAAAATAAAACAGTCATACCGCGAGTCCGATCATATCCCGGCCCCCCGGGGACATCAGCCCCAGGCCTGCCGGAACAGGAGTTTTAACGGCCTTCTTAAAGGCCGGCAGGGTGGGAGTAGTTCGAACCTCGGGGGGAAGTTGATTCCACCAGGTCGGAGCCACCACAGAAAAGGCCCTTCCCCGAGGGCCCGCCAGCCGACATTGTCTGGCCGACGGGACCTGAAGGAGGCCCAATCTATGGGACCTCACCGGTCTCTGGGAGCTGTGCGGCAGAATGCGGTCCTGTAAGTAACCTGGCCCTATGCCATGAAGGGCTTTAAAGGTGATAACCAACACCTTGAATTGCGTCCGGAGACCCACAGGAAGCCAGTGCAGCTCGCGGAGGATAGGTGACACGTGGGCGTACCTTGGTGCGCCCACAATCGCTCTCGCGGCTGCGTTCTGAACCAACTGCAGCCTCCGAACGCTCTTCAAGGGTAGCCCCATGTAGAGCGCGTTACAGTAATCCAGTCTTGAGATGACAAGGGCATGAGTGACTGTGAGTAAAGCCTCCCAGTCCAAATAAGGCCGCAACTGGTGCACTAGGCGAACCTGTGCAAAGGTCTCCCTGGCCACAGCTGATAGATGTTGTTCCAGATTTAGCTGCGAGTCCAGGAGGACACCCAAGTTGCGTGCCTGCACTGAGGGAGGTAAATTTGCCCCCCCCCAGGACTAAAGATGGACCATCCAGTTGGCCTTTGGGAGGCAAGACCCAGAGCCACTCGGTCTTGTCAGGGTTGAGTCTAAGCCTGTTCACCCCCATCCAGACCCTCACATCTTCCAGGCACCGGCACATCACGTCGACTGCTTCACTGAAAGGACACGGGGTGGAGATATATAATTGGGTATCATCCGCGTACTGATGATACCTCACCCCGTGTCGCCGAATGATCTCACCCAGCGGTTTCATGTAGATGTTAAAAAGGAGGGGGGACAGGACCGAGCCCTGAGGCACCCCATGATCGAGGCGCCTAGGGGTCGATCTCTGTCCGCCCGCCAATACCGACTGCGACCTGTCTCAGAGGTAGGAGGAGAACCACCGCAATACGGTGCCGCCCACCCCCACCTCTCCGAGACGACGCAGAAGGATACCATGGTCGATGGTATCGAAAGCCGCTGAGAGGTCAAGAAGCACCAGGATAGAGGAATAACCCCTATCCCGGGCTCGCCAGAGGTCATCGGTCAGTGCGACCAAAGCAGTCTCAGTGCTGTAGCCGGGCCTGAAACCAGATTGAAAAGGGTCCAGATAATTGGTTTCATCCAAGGATCGCAAGAGTTGAGACGCCACCACCTTCTCTACAACCTTCCCCACAAAGGGGAGGTTGGAGACGGGACGAAATTCTTCAAAACAGCTGGGTCCAGGGAAGGCTTCTTGAGGAGGGGCGTCACCACTGCTTCCTTTAAAGGTTGCGGGAAAGACCCCTCCATCAAGGAAGCATTGATTATCGCCTGGAGCCAACCTCGTGTCACCTCCCTACTGGCATTGACCCCAAAAATGGACTAGCATGAATGTTTTTCTGTTTCTTTTACAATTTTTCTAACATATGAAAGATGAAATTGGGTGCTTAATAAATATTTTCTAAGGAATCCAGTGCATATGAAAGATAATATTTAGTTGGATTAAATGTATCCAGATGTAAAAAGGTACATATGTAACATTCTTCAACATAATAAACCAATGATTTGTAAAAAAAAAAAAAGACGTTCAAACGGCTTAATCAACTTCTCTTGTAGATTATTCACATCTAATTAATATTAAAGAGAAACCATGGGTTTAGAATAATTGAACTGTTTTTTCCAAAAATTATAGCAGTTTAAGTGTTATGGATTCTGCTGTGTCCAGATATAATTGTATAGAGCATTTTCATTTTAAAATATTTTTTCTTTAAGAATTTTTTAATAAGATAGAAACAAAGAAAATAGGAAAGTACAATGAATAAGAAATAAAAAGGAAAAGAAATAGAAAATAGAAAAGAAGGAAAAATGAAAAACTAATTAAAAAGTAGCTTCCAATCTTTTTGACAGCAGTTATAAATGCATTTATATTTTATTCTCTCTCTAGATTCTATCATATTTTCCTTCCTTCCATAGGCTTCTCCTTCTAATTTTCAAACCCATAAATCACAACCTATAGCCCAGCCTTGTAAGGACCCTCCCCACTTTGCATCTTAAGAAGACAGAACTCTTGGAATAATTCTTCCAACAGGAATCCTTTATTAAGAGAAAATGGTTGCAGGCGTTCTAGACAGGACTTGGGGTTCAAGCTCTCCCATTCAAGGTTTTAAGGGGTCCCCCAGTAGTCCCACCCAATCACCCCCCTCTTCCAGTGACAGTTTCAGGCATCACAATCCCACCCCTTTTTTCCTTTCTGTCTGGATGGAGACTTCAGATAAACTACATGAAAGGTAAATAGCCTCCTTTGTTATGATGAGGCCTTTTGGTGCTATCCACATTCAAACCCTTTGAAGTTGTACCGAAGGAAGTGAGGGCCATAAAGCCCCTTTGTTCACCCCCCTCTCTTTCTTTATGACAGAATCCAGAGAGGGCAGAAATGGGGTTTTCTATAATTGATAACTGGAGATGAAGTATAATTGAATTCTGACAAGCCTACCAAAAACCTAACTGTAAAAGACAGACTAGAAATAAAAAATAAGCAAGAAAATGATATCTGACCTTGATGAATATAAATCACTGGGACCTGACAGATCACATCCCAGAGTTCTGAAGGAGCTGGGGGAATGTTATCTCAGAACCATTGCACCATATTTTTCAAAAATCCTGGAGCACCGGGGAATTACCAGAAGATTTGAAAAGAGCTGATGTGGTTCCCATCTTCAAAAAAGGAAAAAAAGCAGTCCCAGGAAACTACAGATCAATCAGCCTAACATCAATACCTGGGAACATACTGGAAAAGATAAATTAAAAAACAGATCTGCGAACATTTAGAAATGAATAAAGTTATAACTATAAGCCACCATGGATTTGTTAAAAACAGATCATGCCAAATCAATCTTATTTCATTTTTTGACAAAGTGAATAAATTAGTAAACCAGCAAAATGCTGTGGACATAGTATACTTGGACTTCAGCAAGGCATTTTACAAAGTAAACCACAACTTGCTTTTTGGTAAGCTAGAAAAATGTGGGATAGACCGCATCACCAGATGGATTTGTAGCTGGCTGATAAATTCTACTCAATGAGAGTAGAGTACCATTAAGTAGTCCTTAGTGGTATTACATGTACATGAAGGGAAGTAAGCAGTGGGGTACCACAGGGTTCCGTCCTAGGCCCAATACTCTTCAATATTTTCATAAATGACTTAGATGAGGGAATAAAAGAGGAACTCATGAAATTTGCAGATGACACTAAGCTGGCAGGAATAGCCAACACTCCAGAAGATAAGCTCAAAATCCAAAAAGATCTTGAACAATGGGCCCTATCCAACAACATGAAATTTAATGTGGAGAAAAGGAAGGTTTTACACCTAGGCAGGAAAAAACAAAGATTAAGTACAGATCAGGTCGGGTGGGGAGCCTTGGCTCTTTTATGACTTGTGGATTTCAACTCCCAGAATTCCTGAGCCAGCTTAAAAACAGTAAATGTGAGAGGGACCTTGGAGTCCTAGTTGGCAATCACTTAAACATGAGCCAGCAGTGTGCAGCAACAGCCAAAACAACTAATATAATCCTTGGTTATATAAATAAGGCACAGAATCAAGATTACACAAAGTATTAGTACTGCTTTAGTAAGGCCATAGCTGGAATACTGCATCCAGTTTTGGCCATTACGTTACAAAAAAGATGTGAGACTTAGGGAAAAAATGCAAAGAAGAGCAACTAAAATGATTAAAGGCTTGGAGATAAAAACATGAAGAACAGTTGCAGGAATTGGGTATGGCTAGTCTAGAAAAAAGAAAGACTAGGGATGATTTTTGAAAGACACGATAGCAGTATTCTAGTATTTGAGAGGCTGCCATGAAGAAGAGGGGATCAACTTATTTTCCAAAGCACCAGAGGGCAAGACAAGAAACAACGGAAACTAATCAAGGAGCAACCTGGAATTAAGGAGAAACTTCCTAACAGTGAAGACAATTAATCAGTGGAAGAGCTTGTCTTCAGAAGTTGTAGGTACTTCATCACTGGAGATTTTAAAGAAAAAACTGGGCAACCACCTATCTGAAATGATTAGACTAGAAGACCTCCAAGGTCCCTTCCAGCTCTAATTTGATTCTCTGATTCTCACTTGTGGACAAGTTAAAATCCTTTCCTTGTCTGGAGAGATTGCTGTCTACTTGCAGACTGTTCATTCTTCGTTGCATTTGTCAACTCTGTTCTTCACAGAACCATTTTCAGTCTGTCATTTCTTCTTCCAGTTATCAGTTTCTCAAGGGAATAGGAATCAGATTCAAATTCCCTTCCTAACAATTTTCAAATATATGTTTTGCAGCATTTAATGAAGGAAATAGAACTTATTTTTCAGAAACTGCCTTCTAAGATAACAAAGGAAACAAATAATAACTTTTTAAAAAAGAATCACTTAAAATTCCATGAATAAATAGCAGCTAAGATTCAAGTTAGAGGGTTAGATTGGAAATATGTGGCTAAATCTCATTTTTCATTCTTCAAAAGTTATAGTTTAAACATTCTACAAAAGTTACTGTTTAAAAAGAGGAATTGTTCATCACAGAAACATTTTCTCTGTATCCTATCAATCTTTTTACAAAATTTGGGTATTAACATATATACTAAAACATATTTTTTCATAGCCTAGATATGACATTCATTTTAACAATCATGAATTCCATAAAAGATCTTGATGGGTGAAGAAAACATCTGACCTTGGCCGATGATTTTGAATATCCCATTTTGTCTGCTAGATAATCATAGGAGAAAATGTGTATTTAGCTGAGGTATAATTAAAAAATTTAACAGTATATCATATGAAAGGTATGGCATTCATTGAAACAAGTGCTGCCAAACCTAGTTTATCAGGTTGAATATTTAAGATACCATTTAATAATTTATTTGATTATTAATGCCTTTTTTATGTAAACCTGAGGTGGCAAGACATTTTTAAAATCTTTGCATTAAAGTTGCTGTCAAAAGTTTAGCATTTACATTTAATATTGAAATTGATTAGTAACAGATATTGCGATGTAGTTTGTGTTCCGGAATTTATATTGGGAATTGTCTTTATTACTCTCCTGACCCTGATCATATCTTGGAAGAAACATTT
Organism: Crotalus tigris; assembly: GCF_016545835.1. NCBI lineage: Eukaryota > Metazoa > Chordata > Lepidosauria > Squamata > Viperidae > Crotalus > Crotalus tigris. The sequence continues at coordinate 71,330 of NW_024098191.1, read as the reverse complement.
CTGTCACAAAGAAATGTTCTATCTAATGATTTGTTAGTACCATGGTCTTTTAGTTGGGCTAATACATAATATGCAATCATAGATGTTTTGGGGTAGTCTGCATATTTCTCCGGAAGCCTGGGCTTGGGATGCTGGTACAAACTGGATCCAGCTGCTCTGGTCTTTATCATCTGTCATTCCTCCCCTCCCGATTTCTCATCATGTACATACAACAGATTTATTGCCTTTCTATCCTCCTTCCCTTCCCACCTTTGATGGTAGGATGCCTGTGAGGCCTCAAACCAAACCAGGCAGAGTTGACATTCTGTCCCTCTTGAGAAAGACATTAGTCTTGCAGAAGAAAAGAAGGGAGGGAGACATACACAAATATTTTCAATTAGCAAATAGTTCAGTGAGGTTGGGTATCTGGGTATCAATCAGATAAACCCCATTGAACTGATCAGTTTGGGGGCTTTAAAATGCTGGGAGTCAAGCCATTCAGTTTCTGAGGGGGGAAAGTCTTTCCAGGCTACTAAGTACTGAGTTTTGCCCCAATGTATATGAGAGTCCAAAATGTCTTTGACTTCAAAGTGCTGTTCTTCCTCGATCATAATGGTGTTAGGAGGTGGTTGCGATTCAAGACACAATGAAGATGTGATTTCTGGTTTCAACAGGTATATCTGTCTGAGCATTTTTGGCAGCTCAAGTTCTAGAGTCACTGGATTAATGGAGAAAAATCCAATTTTTGGGATTGTTGTCTAGATTGTAAGAATTTGGTAGATAGATAGACCTTATCTCCCACTTTAAAGTCCTTTGGCTTAACGTGCTTTTTATCGGCCTGTTTTTTGTATGCTTCCCTAGCTTCATCCAATGCTTTTCTCACCACTGGCCAGGTGCTCTGTAATTGGGCAACCCAATTTTTTAGTGATACAGTCAATGGAGTGATCTGGAGTAATTCAGGGATAAATACAAAGTGTTGTCCTGTGAACCAGTGCTACTGTGTACTGGTTATTGTAGGCGATCTCTGCAAAAGGTAGAAAGTCCGTCTAATTGTCCTGTTGATAATTAATATAAGAATAGAATAGAATAGAATAGAATAGAATAGAATAGAATAGAATAGAATAGAATAGAATAGAATAGAATAGAATAGAATAGAATAGAATCTGGAAGGGACCTTGGAGGTTTTCTAGTCCAGCCCTGTGCTCGAGCAGGAGAACCTATACCATTTCAGACAAGACATCTGAGGTACTGCTCCAGAACGCCATTTGTCCGTTCACAGCCCCCATTAGTAGCCAGATAATGCAAGGAGCTGAGCCCAAAAGTTTTAGGAACTCCTCCAAAACCATGAAGTGAAATGGTCTCTACGATCTGAGATAATTCTCGCTGGAGCACCATGCAGTCGCTAGATGTGCTGCATGAATAGTTTAGTCAAAGTGCATGTGGAGGGGATTTTTTGGCAGGGGATAAAATGCACTTTGTTTGGAAAATAAATCTGTTATCACCTAAATGATTTTATTACCTGAATTTTCGGACAGTTCAACGATAAAGTCCATTGATATCTCTTTCCATGGGGCTTTAGGTTTTGCTACTGGCTGGAGAAGCCTGGATGTTTTCCCTTGTTGCCTTTTGGCAGAGGCACAAATGGGGCAGCTAGCCACATAGCTCTCTATGTCCCTCTTCAGTGATAACCCACCAAAATTGCTGTTTGATTTGGTGCAGGGCTTTTATAAACCCAAAATGCCCCACCACTTTTGAATCATGCTTTTTTGTAGAACCATTTTATTGTTGGCTTTGCGGGACATATAGTTTGGCCCCCACCCAAGCTAGACCATCTTGCACTGTACATTTGCCTTTGTGCATTTAGAACCACTTATCCTCCTCCAGAGCTGTCTTTAGGCACCCTTCAAATCATCGATTACTTGGGTTTTCATTTTGGCTTGTGCCCCGGTGGTGACTGGAGCTTCCAGTTACCTGGAGGGGTTTAATCATCTCTGGCTTTGAACTATTGTACTCTGCCAGCCTGGATAAAGCATCTGCTAGAAAATTTTTCTCCCCTGGGAAATATCATGACGTTGAATCACTTAAAGTACTGAGCCCACCAGTCCTGTTTGGGTGATCGTCTCTGGGGTTTTTTCACGACTTCTAAGTTTTTGTGATCAGCCCATACTTCAATTGGGGTTTTCCCTCCTTCTAGAAAATGCCTCCAAGTTAGGAATGCCCAGCGCTCTGCATAGGCTTCCTTCTCCCAATCCGCCTATCTCTGTTCTGTCTCATTTAGCTTTTTAGAAGTATAGGCACAGGGTTGCAGGACCTCTTGTTTGTGTTCCTGTAGAAGCACTGCACCCACTGCAACATCACTGGCATTTTGGTCAGGTTGTTTGAGCACTGGCTCTGCTGCAAACACATGCTTAAGCTTTTTGAATGCATCCTGGCATTCCTAGTCCATTTAAGTGGTGGCTGGGCTTGGGTTTTCCCTCCTCTTTTGTCGTTAGTAGATTGGTGATGGGGAGGGCTATCTGGGCAAATGAGGGAATGAATTGATGATAAAAATTCACAAATCCCAGGAAGCTTTGTAGTTGCTCCTTCATATGGGAATGAGCCCCACTCTAGCACTGCCTACACCTTTTCAAGGTCCATCTCTACCTCCTTGTGGAAAATGCAGTAGCCGAGATAGTCAATTTTACTCTGGTGGAATTTGCATTTGGACAGCTTGGAGTATATTTGGCTGCTCAAAGCTTCATGAGCACAGCTCTGACTAGTTCTACATATTCTGCCATGGTGTCAGTATAGATTAAAATATCATCCAGGTAAACTAACAATCCCTTATACAGGTGTTCATGCAGCACTTTGTTTATTAGTTGCATAAACACAGCAGGGGCCCCTTGCAGTCCAAAAGGTAGGATCTGGAAATGGAAACATCTAAGGGGTAATTGAAACCTGTTTTCCAGTCATCCCCTGCTTTGATTCTCTTTCTATAGTACGCTTCCTGCAAATCCAAACCTTCCCTTTGGCTAAATGGGCTATCATGTCCTTCATAAGGAGGAGTGGGTAAACATTTTCCACACTCACCACATTTAGCCCACAATAGTCCATGCAGAAACGAAGGGACCCATTCTTCTTTTCTCCAAACAGTACCGGTGCAGCCACCCATGGTTTGATGGGTTGGATAAAACCATGATTTGTCTATAAAAGTCTGTAATTCCTCCAGTTCCTAGGGGTCATGGAATACAGTTTAGGCCTGGATAGTTTGGTCCCTGGTAGGATTTCTGTGGAGCAGTCAGTCAGCTGGTGGAGTAGAAGCATATCTGACCCCTTCTCACTGAAGATGTCCCATAAGTCCCAGTACTCTTTGAGGATCCGAGAATCACTTTGGGCCCAACCTTTGATGGCTGCTCCCATTTCCCTTTTTGATTTTGCCTGCTGCAGCTTAGGGATAGGTTTTTAAAAATCTCACATTTCTATTAGTTTGTCAAAATATAAAATACAAAAAAAATACAAAAAAGTAATAGAAAACTAGGAGGAGGGCGAAGGAAAAAGAAAAAAAACATGGTGTAAAGAGGGAAAAGGAAAGAAAAAGGCACCCGTTTCTGTAGCACAGTACAAGATAATATTATAGCCTCAACTTTTTATTTTTACACAATAATATATACTAGTCATTTCTATAACAACAAACCTATCTAATTAGCAAAAACAAAATCAAAGTTTCATTTTTTTTTTCATTGCACAAAATTCGGAAGCAATTTCCAAATAGAAACAAAGTTAATATAGTCTCTTCTTTGGATAAAAGAATCAATTTGACCATCTCTCCCTTTCCTTGCTGTGGGAAATAATATATGCTTCTGTTTACTCATTAATTTTTATCATAATTTATATTAAAAGAATCCCCTATATTATTTCAGTTTTTTTAACCCTAAAGGGAGTAAACACTTTTTCTAGTTTTGATATTTTACAAACTTTAAAAAATACTCAAATATTATATATAATTATCCTCATGCAGTAGATCTTTTTCTTCTCTTATTTGCAGATTTTTTTATTGAAAGTTTATAAAATTTTACAATAAAATACTCCCCCCTCCCAACCCCCCACCCCTCCCCCCTACTTCCCAGAGCTGAATACAGGGTTAAAAACAACAAAAACCATAGAACTTAAATGAACATCAAACAATTATACATACATCCAAAAAACAAAATTTTAAACACTTTAACTCCAGTACATAAAAACAAAAATTACCATCCTTAAACATATGTTAGTCAAAAGCTTACCCTTAAATATACATTATTCGAAAGCTAAATAATACTTTCTAATATCATATTTATTTTGTATAAAATTCACCCATCTTTTCCACACCAAAATATATCTCTCTTGCGACTGGTCTTTCAGATAAGCCGAAATTTTTGCCATTTCAGATAAATAAGAAACTTTAAGAAACCATTCTTCTAAAGTAGGCAAAAAATCCTTCTTCCAGTATTGCCAAATCAGCAACCTTGCTGCTGTAATTAAATTCAACATTAAAATAATCTCTTTACCATCACAATCGTCAATAATACCTAACAGAAACAATTGTGGTGTAAATTTTATCCTTCTATTAAAAATCTTCTGAATATTCCACCAAATCTTGATCCAAAAAGCCTTTATATTTCTACATGACCACCAAATATGATAATACGTTGCATCCAAACAACCACGTCTCCAACATTTGGGCTGTACATTTGGATACATACAAGACATCTTTCGTGGATCAAGGTGCCATCTATAAAACGTTTTATAAAAATTTTCTCGTAAATTTTGAGCTTGTGTAAATTTAACATTCCTCACCCAAATCATCTCCCATGTGTCTAATAAAATCGGCTCATCAAAATTTTGAGCCCATTTAACCATACAATCTTTAACTAATTCTGTTTCTGAGTCCAATTCCACTAATACACTATAAACTCTTTTTATATGAAATCGATTTTGATCCTTAATTTGTTTCATCAAATTCACATCCTCCCTAATAAAACCCACTTTTTGATCTATTCTCCACCTTTCTAATAATTGCCTGTACTGAAACCAAGAATAATTAATATTTTCTTGCGTTAATTCATCCATAGATTTTAATTGCCAATTATTCCCATCCCAATTAAGCAATTGTTTATAAGAAATGCTCTCCATTTTCACTCCTTTCCTTCTCCCTTCTATTGCATACCCTGGAATTCCCCACAACGGTATTCTAAAATCTGATCTATAATATTTCTTCCAAACTCGCAGTAAAGAAATTCTCAAAATATGGGACTTAAAGACTCTATCCACCTTTTTATTATAAATTAAATAGGCATGCCATCCATATAATAAATCCCATCCCTCCAGAAAAAAGTATATTTAAGTTTGTTAAATTAATCCAATCACTAATCAATGTTAAAACCACCGCATCATAATACAATTTAAAATTCGGCACCTTGAGTCCACCTCTCTCTCAAACATCTTGTATAATTTTAAGCTTTACTCTTGGTTTTCCCCCCGCCCAAATGAATTTATTGATACCCTGCCATTCTTCTAAATTTGCCTCTTTCTTTAAAATAGGTATCATTTGAAACAAAAAAAGAAACTTTGGCAAAATATCCATTTTGACTGTAGCAATTCTCCCAAACAAAGATAATTGCAATTTTTTCCAATCATTCAAATCCTTCTGTATTTTAGACCATAACATTTCATAATTATTTTTATACAATTTTACATTAGAAGCAGTTATATAAACCCCCAAATATTTGACCTTTTTTACAACTTCGAAGCCCGTCAATTTAACCAACGTCTCCTTATCCAAATTAGTCATATTTTAAGTAATATTTTAGTTTTATTATTATTAACTTTAAAACCCGAAACATGTCCAAATTGATTTATCAACTGTAACAACTCCAATACAGAGTAGGTTGGTTGAGACAAAGTAACAACCAAATCATCTGCAAAAGCTCTTAATTTATAATCATTCTTATCAATCATTATTCCCTTTATTTTAGGTGATTCACGAATTTTAATCAACAAAATCTCCAATGTTAAAACAAACAACAAAGGAGACAATGGACAACCCTGTCTTGTGCCCTTTTCAATTTGAAAAACCTCAGATAAACCTCCGTTAATTATAAGTTGAGCCGATTGTCTTTGGTAAATACCTCGAAGAGCTTGCAAAATTTTGTCTCCAAAATTCATCTCTTCAACCAACCTTATCATAAATTGCCAATTAACCTGATCAAAGGCTTTCTCAGCATCTAAAAAAATCAATTCTGCAGGAATCTGATTATTTTTATCCAAATATTCTATTAAGTTAATAATTTGTCTAACATTATTCTTCTTATATCTCAGGGTTATAAAACCTGTTTGATCAGTATGTATTGCTTGGTTCAATACAATCATAAGTCTATTGGCTAAAATTTTTGAAAAAATTTTGTAATCTACATTCAAAAGAGATATAGGTCTATAATTTTTTGGTAAAGTAAGATCTTGATCCTCTTTTGGAATCAAAGATATAAAAGCCCTTCCCCAAGATGGGGGAGTCTCTAAACCCAATAATATATTATTAAAAAGTTCCTTTAAGGGCTCTGTCATCTCATCACTTAAAGTCTTATAATAGATTGATGTCAATCCATCCGTACCAGGTGCTTTACCAACTTTTAATTGTTTAATTGCCATGATAATTTCCTGTGCAGTGATAAATCCATTAATCGCATCTCTTTGATCATCTGATAACTTGGGAAAATGAGCGTCTTATAAATATTTATCTATATCTGAACTCTGTACCTTCTTACCCATATATAATTTTGTGTAAAAATCTAAAAAAGATTTTTTTAATCAATTCTTCCTGAAAAACCACTTTTCGATTATAATTTATTTTATCTATAATTCTCGACTTCTGTTTCTTCCTTAATTGATAAGCCAACCACCTCCCTGGCTTATTTGCATTACAAAATGTATTATGTTTCATATAAAGTAAATTAGTTGCAGCCTGATCAGCCATTAACATATTAAACTGTGTTTTAAGCAAATTTATAGAAGCCTTTACATTCTTATCCAAAGGATTCAAAATTAATGCTTTTTCTTTTATTTTAATCTCATCTTCCAATTCCTTACACTTTTACATCTGTTTTTGCCTATGAGCTTTATTCATTTGAATCAGAACCCCACGCATATAAGCCTTGCTAGCATCCCAAACCATTGCCATTGAGGTTCCCTTATGCATATTTAAAATAAAATATTCCTTTAAATACTCTTTAAGTTTCTGAACATTCGCCTCTTGTCTAAATAAATTTTCATTCAACCTCCAAGATCTTCTCTCCTCTTTCTCAGCAACCAATTCCACCCATACAGGACTATGATTTGTCAATGTCCTTGGAAAAATCTTTACATTTTTTACCCTAAAATATAAATCCATTGTAATAAAAAAAAATCAGTTCTTGAAAACGATTGATGTCTATCAGAAAAAAAGTAAAGTCTCTCTCTTCCATATTACGTTCCCGCCAAAAATCTCTCAATTCCAAATCCTCCTTCAAATCAAAAAAAGCCTTAGGTAGTTTGGCTTGCTTAAAAGAAGTAGAAAATCCTTTCTTATCTTTATGTGTATCCAAAACTCCATTCCAATCCCCCATCAAAATAACAGATCTGTAATCCAATGAAATCAATTTTTGATGAAGAAACCTGTAAAACTGTTCTTGTTGTTGATTAGGGGCATACAAACCCACTATAAGCAATTTCTTACCATACATTCCTACTTCAATCATAACATATCTCCCTTGAGGATCAGAATCTATTAATGTAGCTGGTATATTTTTCTTAACATAAATAACAACACCCCCTTTTTTCCCAAGAGCAGATGATACAAAATGAGAACCCAATCGAGCGTTAATCAAATATTTTTGATCCTTTATAATAATATGGGTTTCCTGCAAACAAACGATGTCATTATTATGTTGCTTCAAATAATGAAATATTTTCTTCCTTTTCTGTGGAGAATTAAGGCCGTTAACATTCCAGGTCAGGAGCTTTGCCATCTCCTCCATCCTTTAGCCTAGAGAAGACTGCTTGAAGACCTGCCATTGAAGATTGAACCAATGAAGATCTCTTAGGTCTTGCTCCTCCCACAGGCTCAGAAGCAGATTCTTGTATAACTTCTTTAATTTCCTTCTTCTGTTGTTCCTTTTCTTTTCGTCTATGCGCTGCACGAGTTATTCTCTGTTCTTTCATCTCAGACTGCTGTAACAACTCAGCCTGTAATCCAACTTTCATTGATACAGCATCTTCAGCCAACTGCTCACCCTCCTTCACTTCCAAAGCTTTGAACATTATAGGTGGTGATGAGTGCGCTCCCAGGACCGAAATATAAAACTCTCTTGCCTTAGAAACAGTATTAAGTCTATAACGTGTCCCCGCGTAACTCACCACAATTCCAAATGGAATATCCCATCTGAATGGCATCTGTCGCTTTTTAAGTTCATCTGACAGAAAAGCGAAGTCCTTTCTCCTTCTTAAAATTTTTGATGGAATCTCCTTTAAAATTATAACATCCTGAGCAGCAATCTGGAATCTCTTGTTGTAAAATGCTTGTATAATTTCGTTGCGTAAAGACCTTTTCCCAAAATAAATCACCACATCTCTTGGCAAATTTCTCTGTTTTGCAATCCAAGAATTAACTCTAAATATTTTTTCAATTTCTCTAAGTATCTCCTCTGGATCCCTCTCCAAAATCACAGCGATGTCATTTGCCACCACCTCTCTCAGATTTTCTTGCATATTTTCCCGCAGACCCCTGATTCTCAAAGCGAACTCCATCTCTCTGTACTGAGACATTACAATTTCATCCTGTGAAATTTCCACCGTTTTCTCCACACTTTCAACCCTATCCTCCAATGAATCCACTTTGTCTACAACATCCTCAGTATGAGAGTCCAGCTTTTCAACAACAGAAGCAAGTCCTTTTAAAGCCAAAACTATATCCTCCCTCAAGATGTTGTTTCTCTCTACTAAAAGCTTCTTCATTTCTCCTCTAATTTGGCATACAACACTTCCCATGACTTCTTGAAGGTCTTTTACCATGAGTGGTGCAGGCGGGGAGGGTGGTGGTGATCTGGATTTGGATTGTTGCGCTGGTAATATTGCTGGAGAAGAAGCCACCTTAGGCACAGCAGAGGTCGCTTGATGCTTAGAAGTCATTTTTAAAAAGTTTTCCTCCTTCTTAAAAAGAATCTGAAAAATCAAAAAAAGGAAAAAGAAAAAAAAGCCCTTTTCTATCTATAAGAAAATATAATCCTCCTCTTACAAACACCCAAAATCCCCCCCAAAAATTTCTAAAACTATTATAACAAAAAAAGGAAATAAAAGAAAATTCCTTTCACTTTCCTTCCGTGCTTAAAAAAAAAGGGGAGGAAAACCTCTCATCCCCATTTTACTTTCCCTCACTGTAAAAAAAAATATAATTCTTGGAGTTAAAGTCTAATTAAAACATAAAAATACAATCCACTGATCAGCTCTGTCCGCTTATAAATTACCTCACCAGTTTACTTTAATTGCGGATGTGGAAGCGGCGTCTTGCTTTGTCCCAAAACAACAAGGGACAAAGGCGTCTGAGGAGCGGAGAATGCCCTGAACTCTGTGGGAGCTCACCCTTCGCCCCCCAAAAAACACTTTAGGGTTTCAGAGGCTCTACCACTATTCAGGGTAAAAAAAACTCACCTCTTTCCTTTTGCCCAGGAAAGAAGTTTCAAACCGCGGAACAGCTGATGTCTGCTGTCCTCGGCGGTTTTAACGCTGTCTCAGATGGACGGCTACAAAGTAGCTGCCATCGGCAACGCAGCGCCACCGGAAGCCCACTTCCTCTTATTTGCTGATTTGATCAGTAGTATTTTACAAACTTTGGGAATTATTCAATATTACATAAAAGAACAGAGAACATACATTTACAAACTCATTTTATAAATACAAAACTACCTTAAAGCTTTCTTTCAATACATATATCAAACTTATAAAAGTCCATCCTAACCAATTAAGTCATTAAATTTAAGTCACTCCCTCCAGCTCACCTTCATAGAATGAGATCTTTTTCCTCTCAGGAGTGTCTATCAAATCTCTTCAAGAAATTCTCAGCCTTGGAAAAAGAGTCCCAAAGTTGTTCTATTAAACTTGTAGGTTGACCTAGAGCATTTCCTTGTAGAATAAAATCTTCTCAGAGATATCTATCATATCTTTTTTTTCCCTCAAAAGATTCTTGACCTTATTAGTATTCTCCCCATGTGACCAGTCCATTTCCAGCCAACTGAAGCTTGCCAAAAGGTTTTGAGAACACTGAGATGTTTGGGGGTAGTCCACATATTTCTCAGGGAGCTTTGCCTTGGGATGCTAGTACAAAATGAATCCAGCTGCTCTGGTCTTTATCACCTGTCATTCCCCCTACAAATTTCTTATCACGTACACACACAACTTTATTGCTCCTCCATCCTCCCCCCTCCCATACTTTGTATGCGGGATGTTTGTGAGGCACCAGGCTGAACCAGGCAGAGCTGATATTGGATCTTTCTTTTTTAAAAATATATATATTATTGATTTTTTTAACATAATTACCTTAATATTTGGTAAACAGTGTGTTGTCTGGATTTACATTTAAAAACAATCCATAACAATTTAATTTCTATAATTCCATAATCCATATAGTAGCTTTCTTTGATTTTGTCTTCTTCCAGTAATATTCTTTTACCAACGTTAAATTAGTACATTTCTTAATATTTTGATAGATAACAACTGAATATAAATATTTTTCTAGTGTTTAACAACCACATCAATATAAAGCTTCTTTTCTAAGTGATCATCTATCATCTTTTCTAAGTGATCATCTTTCTAAGTGATCATCAAGATCATCACCTTGTCATAAGCCCTGTTTTCAAAGTTCTTATTTAGATTTGTTTTCCTTGCAATGTTCAAAACATTCTTACCAGTTAAGATTTTCTCAGAGTTAATTACACTTAAGTATTACATCTTTTTCCTCATACAAGCCATCCCAACAGTTTTACATTTCTCATATCTTTAAAACAAAAAGAAAAAGAAAAAAGAAGGAAATAATATACTACTTAAAAAACATATCCCTCTTAAGCTAAAATATATTTATATCCAAATTTTTTCTATTCTTTTTAACCATACTCAAACAAATGTTTAATTTTTAAATATTCCATCTAATACATCCAATTGTCTAATATTTTGAGTCTATTCAGAACATTCTTGTCAACTGAGATTTTCTCAAGATCAATTACACTTAAATATTTAAAACCTTTCCCTCATATAAACCATCCCAACATTTTTATATTTCTCATATCTAAACGAATAGAATAGAATAGAATACTATGTTACTTGAGGAGCCTATCCCTCTTAAACTAAAATACATTTATATCCAGAATTTTTCTATTTTTTTAACCATATTCAAACAAATGTTTAGTCTTTAAATATTCCATCTGATAGGTTCCATCATCCAATTTCTTAATTCTAACTTTAGCCTTTTTTTTTCCAAACATCCTTCCTAATCAGTATGCTCCACTGGACCAAAAAGTCTTCCCATAGTCTTGTAGAGGTTGTCGTAGGTACAGAAAAGAGATCCAGTAAAATGTTTTTGTGGAAGGGTTTCACCCCTTCGTATTCATTGAAAATATTTTTCTTTCTCTCTTAATTTCTCTTATCATTTTTTGTCTCTCAAGCTCTATAATCCATTTTGTCAAATCTTTTTTCTTGTCCTCAGTCTTATTTTGTGAGTAGATTATCTTTTCCATATCCAATATTTCCTGCAAGTTTTTCTCTGCCTGGTCATTGTTGGGTTCCATCTTTAAATCTCTTTCCTCTAGATTATGTTCAGTTGTCTGCTTTATCTGATCGCTCTCTGTTTTTATTTTCTGAGAGTTTTTTTTGTTGCAAGGTTATTTTGAAGATGTGTTCATTTCAATTTTCAAAGTTGTTTTTAATTTCCTTGTGGTTTGAAATCATTGTTGTTTGAATTAGTTGCAAGACAGCATACATTTCTTCCTGGAAACTATTTGTTTTTTCTTGATATGTTCTTTCTGCAGGTCTCTAATGTTCTATGATAGCCAAAAATCAAAGTTTTCCTTTCTCTGCAAACAGCTTTAGAGTCACAATTCTATAAGTATTTATAATCCAGGAAAGTCAATTTATTTTCTAAAGTTTATAGTTCTTGCCTTGTAAATAGCCCAAAATGTTTTCTTTTTGTTGCAGCTATTCTCTGTTTAATTAAAACATTGAAGGTCACAAAAACAAGTTATCTTTTACTGAACTTTCTATCATTTCCTGTAATAGAGCAACTAAACTTGTATATTTTCATCCACCACTATATGTCACTACCACTTCGGTTTTTTAGTTTTCAAAACAAACAATTACTTTCTTCTGTTTTCATCAATAATCTTTTGAAAAGAAAATCTTAACAAATTCCACCAATTTCAAACTTATCCAGATTGAAGTCTTATACTCATTTCATTTCAATATGTTTTTGTCCCCCATAAAAGTTTAATTCCCGCTTCCGTCTGAGGGAGTGTGAGGCAAGAATCCCCCTCCTTCTTACTGTCAGAGGATTTTTGCTTCTTGGGTTTTCTTTTTTTTTAAGACAAGTTTTATTGGTTTTTTGATTTTTAAAACAAAGTACTCAAGACACACTGTGGTGTTAGGGTGGTCAAACATCCACAGACAAAACATATATATATAATTCAATCAATACATCAAATATTCCCTCTCTTTTTCCCTTAAGTAACGTATTTTATTTAAAATAATCCAATTCTAGTTTAAATTTATTCAACCTAAACCTGTTTTTAAAGCTTTATAAATTTACACTACCATAATCAAAATAACTTTAAGTACAAACATTATCAGTTCGGGTATCCCTTCCAAATATATTCTTTCCTTAATTTTATCATAGATCTTATTTATTTCTTCTTCCACTAATATCCCTTATTTAAAATAAAATATTAATCTATCCTATACGTATCTAATCCATCCATCAATCAATCTCTTTAAACTGACAAAATAAAGTCCAACCTTAAATCATTTCAATCCTTTTGACAGAATTCAAATTTCATCCAGTTAATTTTCATAACTAATTATATTCATGTTATCAAATAAACAGATCATCTTATTAGATTAACTCAACATTACATAATAATTTTCTTACAAATAAACCTATCATTCTAAAAAAAAACAAAAAAACACATTCTTAATCAATTTAATATATATATTCCATTAATCACCCCTTTTTCTCTTACTTTTTAAGCTGAAAAGATAATATCAAACCTTAAATCATTTTAATCCATTGGACATCAAACAAACAAATCATATTATTAAAAATAATAATTTTCATATCGATAAACCCATCAATTCAAAAAGTACATTCTTAGTCAATTTAATATATATCTTCCATTAGTCGCCCATTTCTCTTACATCTCGCTCATAATCTTAGTCCTTAAATCAATCCATAATTCTAAATTGCCTTTAATTCATTACATAAAATTTTAAATTTCACTTCTTATTCTGGGCTTCTTCTTCTGCCAGATAGGTTTCCATAACAGAGCTTTCCTTCCAACTGATAAGTCTCTCTTTATTGCTTGCAGTATCATTTGAAACCATGTAAACCATCTTGGCCTTTGCATTGGCCCTCTGTTTCTCTTAACCATAAAATTTCATTGCTTTGACATTTCAAATCTCAGTCTTTGCTTTTCCTGGTCCTCAAAGCCATAGGTGAACTGCTTATCAGGCAAAGTCAAAGTTATTCTCAGTTAAGTCCTCTTCATGTGTAGTCTGTTTTATAGAATAATCAGAAGTAGTTTGAGAGTCAATTTTGAGGTTTAAAGGAGAGATTCTGGCTCTTAATTCTGTAATAAACTCTTTCATTGTAGCACATATTTCTTCTTTAGCCTCATAAATCTTTTCCAGAATAAGTTTACAATTTAAGTGTGAATGCAGCTCTATTTTAAAAGTTATTCAGCTGAATCAGGTTATCTTTCTCTCTCTCTCAAAAAAAAAAAAAAACCAGTTTGAAGGCCAAACATCTCATCTCCAAATAGTCAACAATTACAATATTAGCTTTTGGCCAGTAGATGTCCTCAGTAAGCTAAAAAACTTTTTCAAGAGTAATTTTTTCTCTTTCTTTCTATTTTTTAAGGAAAAAGTGGAGAAAGAAATACTCTTCCAATATAAGATAGTAATAGCGCTCAGCAAGAAAAAAAACAACAGCATAAACTGATAATACAGCTCTTAAGAAAAAAAAATTTCGGTACCCCAAACCATGTATAAAAAAGATGTAGTCTTTAAAATTTTGTTTTATTCATTCGTTCAACGCCTTTCTTCCCAAACAAGTAGAAGCTGCTTTTCCAAGCCAGGGAAATAATTCCAACAGGGCTCTTACAGGCAAAAAAGAAAACAAAGTAGAATAAAAAGAGAAGCAAAGAAAAAAGTCTCACCCAGATACACCACGGTGGGTTTTCAAGCTTAGATGTTTTGTTTGAAGTATTTTTTTTCCCCACCAAATAGACAGACGCCGCTCCTTAGAACAGGGAAGTCATCCAAAAAGCAAGCTCTTTGCAGGAAAAATATTTCAGAACAGAGAGAGGGAGGAAAGGTCTCACCCGGATTCACCACGGTGGTTCTTTATGCTTAGATGATTTTCTGACTTCAGCTGGCACAGCGAAGTGATCGGCCATTTTACTGACCAATCTTCGCCATTGGCCCTATGGAGTTAGCTCGGACTATAGGGGGAGCCGCCGCTCCACCGCAGCCAAGTAAAAGCCTCCTCGATGGTGGTCGCCCCACCAGGGCAATTTAAAACCCGCATAAGGGTCTACCGGTAGAGAGAAAAACAGCCAACGAAGAGCGACAGCTCTTCGTAGGGCTGAAGCTGCCTGATCTGGAAGCGGAAGTCAAGTTTTCTTTTTCTTTTTTCCAGGAAATCAAATATCAAGTAGAAGAGAGAAAATCAATATTCTTACTCAGTTCCAAACATGTTGTTTACGATCAAGCTTAAATTAATGCTTTTTGGCTTCAGCTGCTTGTAGCTTGGGCTAGACTCTGGAGTGAAGCTAGCCTTTCTTCTGCTGGTTTCTGGAGTGCTTTCCCCGAACGACCGGATTGACCGCCGTCTCTCCACTTTGTTGCCTCTCTGGGGTGACTTTAGGCCCATTTAGGGTCCCCAAACAGAAAAGAATCGGCCGTAGGATGCACAGCCCCACGATCCCTCGACTACCTGCGCTACTGAATAAAACTGGAAGCCTGATATTGGATCTTTCCTATCCCAGTCCAAGAGCACAATGAAAGCATCATATTGACATCCTTTAACCCTCATTGTGTTCAAAATATGCAAACTGCATTGATTTCCAAGAATGGAAATTCTTTCATTTTGGCAAAAATTAAACCCCACACTGAGATTAAATGTCAAATGGACTAATCCATTTGTGGGCTGAATTTAATTTGATGTTCCTCCATTTCAATATGCAAGGGACAGCATATATTATTTTGATTGGATTTAAGTGAGCTACTTGACAGATCTTACCTTTTGAACATAGACTATATTAAATTTAAGTATTTTTTTTTCAAATGTTGTGTTTGCTGATTATTTGGAACTATAAACATAATCACTAATGGGTTGAATTAATTGCCATATGCTTCACTAGCTGAAGCTTTCCTATTGTTGATAATATTAACAAATAGCTCAAATAACTTAAATAGGAAGCTGCCAGTGCGTGATCTACTGGAACACATTTGTTTTTCTGCAGAAATAGTTGTAATTCATGGAGCACTAAAATTGGCTGTAAGCCATCTGAGTCCTCAAGTCTACTTGTCATTCTACTGACAAAAGATGAATCATGAAATGCTTGTAGGATTTAAGTTCCATTACATTAGCTCTGATTTGACCTATTGTAGTTTTATAATGATCTGGTGACAGAAAAAACAGAAGAAACCATTTCCATAATGCATATTTTGCTTTATAAAATTAGGCTTTTAAAAATAAAATTAGAAGCTCAAGCTATTATAAGCTATTTTTACCATTTATCAAATCTTTGTATCCAAATGGAAAGTTAATTTTTGTCAAGTAGTTAAGACAAAAATAGGAAATAGGTTGACCTACAAAGGTATATATGGTTTTCTACTTTGTCTTTTTTATTGCTTTCACTAGAAAGTAATTACTACAACATTTTTCAAGCACTCAGAGCAATTTTTATTTCAAGTAAAACCTTGATTTCTCTAATGGATTGTTTTCTATGATAGGTGGGAGATTCAAGAAAGAGATAGTAGTTGATGGACAGAGCTACCTATTGCTAATTAGAGATGAAGGAGGTCCTCCTGAAGCACAGGTATGCATTATGTTTAATTATTTTAGTAATCTGAAATCTGGAGATCAATATTATAGATAACATTATTTCCAACAGAAAATAATGAAGGAAATGGTTTCAGCTGATTTCCTTTACAGGCCCCAGTACCATACCTGTCTCATCTGTTCAGAACAAATTATAAAAATCTCTCCTTGATCAGTTTCCATCCATTATTCCTTATCTAGCCTTTGGGTGCTCTGGAAAATAGGTTGTCCCCCTCTTCTCTGTGACAGCACCTCAAATATTGAAACATTGCTAACATGTCACTCGTCATCCTTCTCTTCACTAGACTAGCCATGCCCAATTCTTGCAACCATTCTTCATATGTTTTAGCTTCCAGGCCCCTAATCATCTTCATTGCTCTTTTCTGCACTCTCAGTGCAGAAAGTCTCAGTGCCTTTTTATAGTGTGATGACCAAAACTGGATGCAATATTCTAGGTGTGGCCTTACTAAGGCTTGATAGAATGGTATTAGTACCTCATATGATCTTGATTCAATCCCTCTGTTAATGCAATTTAGGATTGCTTTGGCTTTTTTGGCTGATGTCACACATACTTTCGCTCATATTTAGTTAATTGTTCACTAGGACTCTTAAGATGCTTCTCACAGTTACTGCTATTAAGCCAGGCTTCACCTAATCTGTACATGTACTTTTGGTTTTTCTTGCCCAAGGGTAAGACTTTTCTCTACATTGAATTTCATTTTGTTAGATAGGGCCCAGTCTTTAAGTCTGTCGAGATCCATCTGGATCTTGAGCCTATAGTGCTGGCTATTCCTGCCAGCTTAATATCATCTGCAAATTTGATGAGTTCCCCTTTTATTTCCTTCCTTGAAAAAAGTGATTAAATTAGTGGATCAGGAAATGCTGTGGATATGACATGATAGCAGTCTTCCAGTACTTGAAGGCTGTCACAGAGAAGAGGGGGTTGACCTATTCTCCAAAGCACCTGAGGGTAGGAGAAGAATGGGCATGCTCCCAAGCCTGGGGCACTACATGCACCAAGGATCCCGTTTCCTGGCTATATTTTAATAGGCCAGATGTCTTGCTTTGTATGTACTGGAATTAGACATTTTAATGTTTAGTGTATTAATGATTTTTACTGTTTTTATTGTTATAAAATGTTTTTAATATTTTAATTGTAATACATGTTTCTGAGTTATGAGCTGCCAAGAGTCATTTGCTGAGATGGGTGACTATAGAAATCAAATAAATAAATAAATAAATAAATAAATAAATGGTGGAAGATCATTAAAGGGAGATCCAACCTAGAACTAAGAAGAAATTTCCTGACAAAGCAATTAATAAATGTGTTAGAGAATTTTAATTTCTCTATTGGTGAAAAAATAAATCAGAAGATCTCACAGTTGACTGCATTTAGCTGATTAAAAATAACTTCTTTATATTTATATCAAAATATTTACAATACCATACATTCTTCTTTACAGCAACATAGGTCAATTGAAGACTTCTTACAGAGAGATACAGAGACAAACCTGAGACTGAAAATTCAGCTTCTAACTCAATACCTTTTGCACAGACTCAGTAGCACTTTCTTCACATTGGCTGACTGAGTTACCACATGACTCTTCCTGCTCATGAATATTCCAATACTTCTCCCTTCATGACAGGAAGAGACATCAGACCTATTGACTTAATACATTCTCCATAGTGAACACTACCCAATGGTTTAGTCATCATGT
This sequence comes from Crotalus tigris, assembly GCF_016545835.1. Taxonomy (NCBI): domain Eukaryota; kingdom Metazoa; phylum Chordata; class Lepidosauria; order Squamata; family Viperidae; genus Crotalus; species Crotalus tigris. The sequence goes on along the minus strand of NW_024098191.1, from coordinate 53,282 downwards.
CTGCCAAATTATCCTCAGGAAGAACAATGATGTAAACTAATCAATTTTCTTTTTATAGCTTCCCTGACATTACAATACTTAATGTCTACATGTTTACTTCTGTTCTTCATCCTGTCACCAGTTGCCATTTTTATACAGGCAGCATTGTCTTCAAATACCTTTACAGATTCTTTTACATTAATATTTAAATCTTGCAACAACTGTACATACCATGTTACTTCAGAACACAATTTAGATAAAGCAGTGGTTCTCAACCTGTGGGTCGGGATCCCATTTGGGGTCGAACGACCATTTCACAGGGGTCACCAAACAATGCAGTCCGCCATTTTTTTTCCCTTTTCCTTAGCTGTGCTACTCCCTTTTATTCTATTGGCTTTTGAAAGCCAGTAGAATAGACTCTCTTGAATAGAGGCTGGAATTGTCCAGGCTGTCTCTGCCCTGCTGAGCCTGCCAAAAGTCCCATTCTGCAAACGGTGCTGCACCAGTTGAGTAGTCCTCGACTTACGACCGGTTGAGTAGTCCTCGACTTATGACCGGTTGGGGTCACGGCATTAAAAAGGTTGAGAACCACTGAGATAAAGCAATAAACTCTGCTTCCGCTGTTGAAATAGCAACAGTTGTTTGTTTTCTGGACTTCCATCCAATCAGAGTCCCTCCAAACAATATTATAATCTCAGAATTTGATTTCCTTGTGTTTATGTCATTTGCATAGTCACTATCGACATAGCACTTTAATTTCAATTCCTCAGTAATCTGTATTTGAAGACCCAAATTTATAGTTTCCTTTAAATATCTGAGAACCCTTTTTACATCCATCCAATGTAACTTTGTAGGTGCAGCAGTAAAATGACTCAAAATGCTTACTGCGCAAGCTATGTCTGGTCTGGACCACTGTGATAGATATAACAAACTCCCTATTGCTGAGTGATATATCTCTTGATCACAGGTTTCACCTTTGTCCGCACTTAAACTATTATAAAAATCCGTAGTCATGGGTGTGGGAGCAGTATTGCAATCTTTCATATTATATTTTTCCAATAACTGCTCAACTGCTCAATTTTTCTCCTTTGACTGAGAATATAACCACCTTTTTCATTTTTCTGTATCTCTACACTGAGATAATTTTTTATTATTTCTTATTATTTTTTATTTCTCCCAAATTTTTTAATTCAAATTTCTTTCCTAATTTATCAGCAAATTCCTTGACTTGTGATGGATCCTTTGCGATGAAGCAAAGATCATCCACAAATGATAACAGAAGACAATTCCCTCCTTGTAACTGTCCAGTATATATACAATTATCAGCTTTGCAACTCTTAAGACCCTTTAAAGCAGTATCTAAATAAATATTCCAGTTTCTGGCTGACTGCTTCAACCCATAAATAGCCTTGTTTAATTTATACACCATGTTAGGTTTTGCAATTTCATATCTTGGTGCTTGGATCATATAAATTTCTTCCTCTAACTCAGCATTGAAGAATGCAGTTGTGATATCAAACCTTTACCTTGCTGGCAGAATACCTGTCAGGCGGAATTCCTTTGTTACATGGCTCTGAATTACGTGGTATTAACTGCTCCTATGTCTCAAGTCTATCTGGCTTCATGTCTTGTTCAGCCTCTCCTCCCTGAACATTGACATTTTCAGTAATCATTTTTTTTATCATTAGATGAGTTATTGTTGTTAAATAGATCACTGTCATTAAGTGAGACATACCCAGAATTTGCATTAATTCTGTCCCAATTTTGTTCTGCAAAATTAGCAGACCTTGAAATTACAGTTCTTTTACTTCCATCGCTAAAGCGATATCTTTTTGACCCTGGCTCATAGCCCACAAACCTGAGCTTTCTTGCCTTCTGCTGTCCCTTTCTTCTGATTGCTTTCGGAATATGTACCCATGCAGTACTTCCAAAAATTCTCAAATGTGCCAGTGATGGCTTTCTCCCATATAGAATGGCATATGGAGTATTATTAATGGAGGAACTCCACAGCCTGTTAACTATATAATTGGCAGTCAATATGGCTTCTCCCCAATATGACCTGCTCATACCAGAATCCTCTAATAATGAATCTTTCATTGGTTGCAAAACACCATTCCTTCTTTCAGCTACACCGTTCTCTGCTGTTGTGTAAGGATTTGTACGTATGCATCTTATCCCCAATTGCCCCAACCATTGTTGGAATTTAGTTGACATAAATTCAGTACCTCTGTCAGTTTGCAACTGACACACTTGTTGTTTGTACCTTCTCTCTACAAAACTTACCCACTGTTTGAATTGTTGTAGCACCTCTAAGCAAGTCTTACCTCTAAGCAAGTAGCAAAACGAATACCTGCTATAATCATCAACAATTACCAGTGCATATTTTGCTCCTCCCAAACTGGCTTGCATAGGTCCTACCAGATCTGCATGGACCAGCTCTAGAGCTCTTTTTGTTTGTCTTGTGCTATATTTACTAACTGGGAATGCCTTTGACTTCGATGCTTTGCATATTGCACAGTCCAAATATGCTTTGCATCCCTTCAAATTTAGCCCTTCTGCAAACTCTTGCATTTGCTGCAAAACTTTAAAGCTTGCATGGCCAAGTCTTCTATGTAGAAGATGAACACACAAATCATGCTCTGCAACATTCTTAAATATATAGTGAAGTAAACAAACAGTTAAGTTTCAGCAAGCACTGGACACAGCATTACCCCTTTGAAGCTTCAGTCTTTCAAGCTATCAAATAGTAATATCCAACTAAATATATAAGCTGTATTAGCAGCAACAATCTACCTCCCCCCATTGGGCAAGTTAGAACAGTAGCCTCAGCTGGGAAAGTTTTTCCTTTGCTAACACCTTTGCTAACAGTATCTATCTCCTTTGCTTTTCAGCTGATATTCCTGTTTTGAGAGAACCATTTAATTCTCCCTGAGAGAGCTGAACTACTTCAAGCCCTGGTCTCTTTAAAGCTAAATAGAGAGTCCTGAGCAGTTTCTTTGGTGTCAGCCTTCCTTTTCCTTTCTACTTTCAGCCTTAAACTCATCATGCTCTGAGGTGGAAAATGCTCACTCCCTGATGATAAAGCTTACGTATTGGCATTTTCCCTTCATCATAATGATCTATTTTAAATATAGTCTATTTCTTTCTTGTGCTGAAGTGATCGAGTTGGTTAGAAGAGAATAGTGAATAAAATAAATCTAGGTTAATATAAATGTTCTGAATGACAGTTGTAAGCTTTAGAGAAGTAACCTGACTGTAGGGATAATGTATAGGTTTGAATATATATATGATTAAACTTATATTAATGAAGATTAGTAAGAGTGAGAGTATCTGTAATTGGGTAAATGTTTGCTCTATAAAGCAATTAATTGTTAAAAAAGCGAACTGAAGAATAACAAAAAGCAATTACATTAATTGTATAGAGTTTGGGGTAAATCCTCATTTACTTAAAATAAGAAAATTTATTTCAAAAAGGAACAAAAATTCAATTTCTGGTTATTTTCACATTTTGGTACAATGTGAAATAAAAATCCCAATTAGAAAAGTATATAATAAATTTTAAAATAAAATAAATAATCAAATGACTGAAATAGGGTATTTCAGTTGACTAGTAGCACTTATATAAACATCTACTGAGGCCTTTGATCACTTTGATTCTTTGTGTAGACTTTGAGAACCAGGCTTTAATTCTCATGTAGGATATGTCAAGGTTCCGACTGATGATCCCCACCAAGTAAGCACAGTTGAAACATTCCAATCTCTAATGCAAAACTTAATTGAGTACAGCATATTGGCACTGATGAATAGAAAATCAGCTCTGGTGAAAATGGCGCCAGAACAGTAAATTAAAAGTATAGAATCTCCCTTCCCCTCCGATAGTGCAGGTCACATTCCCCAATTAAGTATCAGACATTTGTTATGAAAAAATTCTTCAGTTCCCAGCCCAGCCATTCTGCGATGACCTTGATTCCCAGAGTGGACCATTGCAGCTGTGCTGAGCACTCCAAACATCCCCCCTCCCTCCTGCTGAAGAAACAACAATGGCTGAAGCAGAACAGGTTTCTTTGATGCTTGACAGGGTACTTGCAAGTCACATTAACAATTCAAACAGACTATCATGTTTGAAAAAAACAAAAAAGTTCACAGTGATGGTTTCTCAAACAGGTTTTCATTGATAAAATCAATAAATATACACCAAAGTGTCCCTTAGATGTTATTCATGGTCATGTACTGAATACATTCTTTTGATAAAATGATTAAATTAGTGGATCAAGAAAATGCTGTGAATATAATATACTTAGACTTCAGTAAGGTATTTGATAAAAAAGTAGACGATAGCCTACTTTTTGGTAAGATAGAAAAATGTGGGATAGACAGGACCACCATCAAATGGATTTGCAGTTGCCTATCCATTTGCACTCAGCATATGGTCCTCAGTGAAATTACATCTGTGTGGAGGGAAGCATTCAGTGGAATACCTCAAGGTTCTGTCCTATGCTGGTGTTCTTCATCATCTTCATAAATAACCTAGATGAGGGGATAGAAGGAGTGCTCAATCAAATTGGCAGATAATACCAAACTGAGGGGAATTGCTAACACAAGATGAACTCAAGATTCAGAAGGATCTTTACAGATATGAACATTAGCCCTACCCAACAAATTGCAGTTCAGTGGTGAGAAAAGTAAGGTGCTTCACTTAGGCAAGAAAAACCAAATGCACAGGAACAGAATAGATAGTACCTGGCTCAACAGTAGTATCTGTGAGAAGGATCTTGGTATTCTGGTGGACCACCGCTTATGTATGAGCTGGCAATGTGTTGCAGTTGCCAAAAAAGCCAGTGCAGCCCTAGGGTGCATCAACAAGAGATGATAGTACTGCTCTGCACAGCAGTAGTAAGGCTACACTTGGAATACTGCATCCAGTCCGGGTTAACATGACACACAAAAAATACTGAGGCCCTAGAAAGAGTGCAGAGAAGAGCAACAAAGATGATAATGGGTCTGGAAGCTAAATAAGTATGACCTGCTAAGGAAAATAATTACGTTTAACCTAATAAAGAAAAGGCTTTAGACATGTCAGCCGTCTTCCAATTTGATCGGCTATTACAGGGAAGAGACAGTCAATTTATTCTCCAAGCAATTCTCCTGGACAAGGACAAAAAGCAATGGGAAGAAGTTTGTCAGAGAGAGATCCAACCTGGAACTTTCCTGACAATGAAAGCAGTTAGTCATTGGAACAGCTCGCCTCCCAGAGGTTGCTTAATTGCTGGAGGGTTTGCAAGAAAAGATTGGACAACCATTTGTCTGGGGTGGAATAAGGGCTCCTGCAGCTTTGGATTTGCCAGAAGTGCCTTCTGTACCTGCATATGAATGTTCAATTCATGTAAGAAGATCCTCAAAGTTATCATGCAAAGCTTCTAATGGTCAAAGCAACCCCATGTTTTAAGTAGCCAACTCAGAAAATTGATTTTATAAAATTCTTACTCTAGTGTAATTTTCTAATAAAATATTTGTTGTTGGATAACCTAATACCCATTTAGATCTTAAAGCAGGAGTGTCAAACTGCCGGCCTGCAGGCCGGTTGCGTCATACAGAGAGCACGCCCACTCCAGCTCCGGCAATGCAAAAAAAAAGTTGTGATATGTCGCGGCATGTCACATGACGTGGCGAGTTTGACACCTGTGTCCTAAAGTGTGTGGCTTGATTTTGACATCAGATTTCCTCTATTTTAAAGGTTTCTTTTAATTTTTTTCCCTACAGTTTGCCATGTGGGTTGATGCTGTTATCTTTGTCTTCAGTCTTGAGGATGAAATTAGCTTCCAGACAGTGTACCACTATTATAGCCGTATGGCAAACTGTCGTAATGCTAATGAAATCCCAATGTTACTAGTAGGAACTCAGGGTAAGCAGTAATTTTTACACCATATTTATTTATTGAAAACATTGACTTGCTTCTTTTCTTTATGAAGCTGTATCTTAAGAACAGCATCTTATTCATCTTATTCATCTTATTACTATTGATACGTATTTATAAAGCTTTGGAAACCAAGAAATGTTTTAGAATATGTGAAAATGCATACACAGCTCCTCCTTCTGGATAGGCGAAGTAATGGTGTCTTTTTGTAGACTTGCATGGCTCTTTTGAAAGCAGTTCCTGACTACCTTCCCATGTATATGTATGCATAACTATTTTACCTTGCAATTTTCACATATCAATATATTTTCTTTTTCATATCCCTAGCAAATCATGAATTTGCCTAGCAAATTCTAGCAAATCCATGAATTTCCCTTTGGTCAATATTTTGCAACTGAAATCATTCAATGATAAATGTCTGTTCGGTGGATTTACCATTTGGGGTAGTTGTATTTTATCCACCACAGATTATTATTATATCATTTGCTGGTCAGTGAACAAACTAAAGAAACTTAACCTTATATGACCTGAGACCTCATAGAAATAACAGACAATTTGTATAATATACTACACGTATATTACATACGTATGCGCATACACACACACAAACACAAACTATACAACCCATGACCCATTGGATCATCGTATCGGAGATATATCTTTATCTAAACAGAACAACAGAATGACCACAATGAGTCAAAAAGTAATAAGAGTAGGAGAAAACCTCCAGTTTTCTGTTGGCTTCCCCATTGAATTTCCTTGTGGGAAGCTTTCAGGGAACACAAACTTTCCTTCCTCTTCTTCCTTACTATCACATTTGAGTTTATATGTCCTGTCAGCTTAAGTTAGCTTGACATAATTAAAAAGAAATAGGTGCCACGTGGGTCTGGGAGGGTGCGAAAGGAGGTAGTGAGTGTAGGTGGTGAGAGTGCATGAGAGGTGTGGTGCAGATCAGTAGGGGCTAAGAGTCAGGACAGATCTGTAAAGGTGCCATGTGAATCAGGAAGGGTGCATGGGGATGTGCAAGGGATGCCATGGGAGAGGGTGCACATGAGTGTGCCGCAGGTCCAGAAGGGTGTTTGGCAGTGCATTGTCAGAATCCAATTATATTTCATCTCTAGTTATCGACTATGGAAAACCCCATTTCTGCCCTCTTTGGATTCTGTCATACTACAAAGGGGAAGGGGGATGAACAAAGGGGTTTTATGGCTCTCACTTCCTTCATTACAACTTCAAAGGGATTGAATGTGGATATCACCAAAAGGACTGACCATAACAATAGGGCCCATCAGCTTTCATCTACTCCTCTCTGAAGTCTCCCTTCCGCCAACCATGAGGAAAAAGGGGGTGGAAGTGTAACACCTGGGATTGTCGCTGAAAGGACGGTGGGGTGGGGGCGCTGCTTGGGAACACTTAAAACCTTGAATGGTAGAGGTGGCCCTCAGGTTCTGTCTAGAACGCCTGCAACCATCTTCTCTTAATAAAGATGCCTGTTGGAAGAAATATTCCAAGAGTTCTCTCTTCTTAAGATGCAAAGTGGGGTGGGTCCTTACATTAGACAGAACCTGCAGAATTAGTCCACCTGAAAGGGAGAACCTTGCCGGGGGAGTTTGCAAAAATTACCATGTCAGACGATGGAGCAGGGAAGGGAGAAAATCCCCAGAAAGGGAGCCGCTGCCCCGACTGAAACCCTGCCAGATGTTGGGATCTGAAAGATCAGATTCCTCAGGAGAAGAGGTGGTGGAGACACGGGACCACAAACCTTGGTGGTCAGTGGGCGTTGGAAAAAAAGGCGAGTGGGAAAAGAAATCAAGAAAGGTGACCCTGAGACGAGGGCCAACCAACCAGAATGGAAGCAGGAGATTGAGAAATCCCTGCACGCAAGTGAAGAGGAAGGGAGATGGGCACCGTACTCGGGCTGGATCCTAGAGAAAACTATTGACCTGATGAAGAGAACCCTCAGCTCCCTAGGAGAGGAGAATTCTGAGTCCTACGGCCTCCCCAGCTCCTGGAGGCACAAAGGGAGAGACACCGAGGGGGGAGTGGAACCTGCAGCCCTGAGGATGTCTGCTGATCCAGTAGTCCCCACTCCCCGCCGACCCGCAGATGGTGATCTGGATGGAAGACACTACCACCGACAACAAAGGCACCGGTTCATTCAAAGACTCCTGCCGCTGGACGTGAGATTCAAGGGGGAGCCGACACACTTGGGGTTTTTCCTAACCCAAGTCCTCAGCTACATGGAGGAATACAGGCGGTACATCCCCAGCGACAAAGCCCGTATCCGGATCGTTTAATCCACAGATTGGGTGGTGAACTTGCATGACTCCAATGCCCAAGAACTCAATGATTTCAACCTTTTCATGTCCTCTCTGAGAAGGCGATTTGAGGACCCCCTGGCTGATTGCAAAGCCAGCAAAAGGATCAAAACAATGAGACAAGGCAAATGCCTGGTAGCCAAATATACACAAGAATTTCGGGCCATTGACAGCAAACTGAACTGGCCAGAAGACATCCTCCCTAGCCATTTCAAAGATGGACTAAATTATGACCTATATGACGCTTGCCTGCCCCGAGGGGACCCACACCAACTTAATGAATGGCACGTCTTGGCAGAGGAAGCAGAAATCGACATACTGAAGAGGCACTGCCGAGGAAAACAATGGAGCCGCTCACCGCCTGAGATGACATGTGAACCAGTGAAACCATCAGCTACGGCCAAGAAGCAAATGGGGTGTTTCAAGTGCAGGAGAGAAGGGCATTGGGCTGTAGAATGCCGCTCAAAAGCCCCCCAGCACAACCCAGAAAGATCACCGGCCAGCAAATCCAGAAAGTCTCCAGCCAAGCCAAAAGAACCTGCCATGAGAATGATGGAGGCTGTGAAATCCCCCATCTCTGCTCATCAGGGGGAAAGAACTCCAGCCTACACTGCAGGGCCGGTGGACACCTCAGACGACAGCTCAGAGGGTGAACCCCTGATAAGTGGACGCATCGCACCCCTCCTCAAGGCAATGACTATATTAATTCCCTCCATTCCCGAAGCCGTGAAGGTGAAAGCTGTAATAGACTCTGGCTGCACCCGCTGCCTTATTAGCCCGACGCTAGTGGGGAATCTGCGCATTCCGTTGAGGAGACTGGAACAACCAATCTCATTTGGCCAGTTACATGGGTCCATAGCAGGGGGGGTGCCAGCTACCCTAGCCACTTTACCAAAACCCTCTCCCTGGGCAAACATGAGGAAGACATAACGTTTGTAGCGACACCAGGCAGGAAATGCCTGATGATCCTAGGGATGGAATGATTAAAAAAATGGAACCCCTGGGTGAATTGGAGGACGACAGAAATCAATTTCCCAAAAGGGGACCCTATGGACTTAAAATCCCAAGGAGAGCTACCAAAATTAAGAACTGGAAAAAGCATCCATGGGAGGGGAAAAGGGACTACCAGAAATACCAGAGGAATACAGAGATCTTACTGAAGCTTTCAGTGAGGAGAGGGCAGATGAGCTCCCCCCCCACCGACCCACAGACTGCCATTGAATTCAAGCCTGGGGCAAAACTCCCAAAGCCCAGATTATACTCCATGAGCCCAAAGGAGAAGGAGGAAATGGAAAGATTCATAAAGAAAAACCTAGAAAGGGGGTTAATTGAGCCAGCCAAGCCTAAAGTGAAGAAGGGCGGCTCCTTACGCTTATGCGTGGATTATAGGCCCCTCTTGAAGGACATGTCACACCTCTCGAAAGGGATTTTTTTTCTAAACTAGACCTAAGGGAAGCTTACTATCGCATGAGAATTAAGGAAGGGGATGCATGGAAGACCGCATTTAACTGCCCAATTGGCTGCTACCAATTCAAAGTCTCGCCATTTGGATTACAAGGGGGCCCCTCAGTATTTATGCAATTAATCAATGACGTTCTAAGGGAGCATCTATTTAAGGGGATCCTGGTTTACTTAGACGACATTCTTATCTTCACCAAATCAAAAGAGGAACATGTCAACCTAGTCAGAGCAGTTTTAAAGAAACTGCGAGCCGCCCACCTAGATGCCAAACTCTCGAAATGCGAATTCCACCAGGAAAGGATAGACTACCTAGGTTATTGCATATCCCTCCAGGGCATTGAAATGGACCCAGAGAAGGTCAGAGCAGTATTAGAATGGGCACCGCCCCGCACAAGAAAGCAACTACAAAGTTTCCTGGGCTTCACAAACTTTTACCGCCAATTCATCCCCTTGTTTGCCCAGATAGCCCTGCCCCTCACGAACTTACTAAAAACGAAGGGAGCATCCTCAGTAAAACCTAGCCAGCCATTAAAATGGACAATGGAGTGCCAAGCAGCGTTTGAGCGATTAAAGAGATTTTTTTCTGCCGAACCAGTACTGAGGCACCCAGACATGGATAAGCCCTTCGTAATACAGGTGGATGCAAGTGATGTGGCAGTGGGGGCTGTACTATTACAAGAAAACAATGAATTAAAACAATGTATACCCTGTTCGTATACATCCAAGAAACTCACGGAAACGGAACAACATTGGCCCATGTCGGAGAAAGAGGCATACGGGATACGTTGGTCATTACTCACATGGCGCCAGTTCCTTGAAGGCAACAAAATCCCTTTCCAGATGTGCACAGACCACAAAAATTTGGAAGCCCTGAAAACACCCAGGAAGCTCAACCCCAAGCAAGCCCGCTGGTCCCAGCATTTTCACCAGTTCCAATTTACGCTCAAGCATTTGCCAGGGGGAAAGAACTTCCTGGCAGATGCACTGTCTCACATGCCCCAATATAACAACACGCGAGCCACTGACTCTAAACCGATGATGGTAGAATCACAACTGGCAATGCCATTAACCACCAGAGCCCAAGCTAAATTAAAACCATAGGTGGGCAGCCAAACCGGAATTGAATTCCGGAAAAACTTGGAAACAGCAGAATGGTTCCAGAAAATTAAACGTGTGCACAATGAAGGACGGGCTACCTTGGGTGGGGGAAAAGTTATATATGCCAACAACCCAAAGAGTCACATTCATGCAGCTTTGCCACGACACAAAATCAGCAGGGCATTTTGGATTTGTAAAAACATTACACTTAATTAAACGGCAATTTTGGTGGCCATCCATAAAAAAGGACATAGGAAGTTATGTGGCCAGCTGCCCAAAGTGTGCAACTGCAAAGAGGTTGCAAGGGAAATCACCTGGACTGTTACAAACAGTGGCAAATCCCTCAGCCCCCTGGAGGGAAATAGCCATGAATTTTATACTGGAATTACCAGAAAGCAATGGGAATACTGTTGTCTGGATGGTCACAGACTTGTTTTCCAGACAGGTGCACTTTATCCCTTGCCAAAAGATTCCCACCGCAAAAACCTTAGCGAAACTTTTCATCCAGCATATTTACAGATTGCATGGGGCACCCCAACGCATCATCTCTGATAGGGGAGTGCAATTTACGTCTGCATTGTGGAAGGAATTTTTATCCCTCTTAGGGACCACTCAGGGACTGACATCTAGCCATCAGCCTCAGTCGAATGATCAATCGGAAAAATTGAACTCACTACTTGAGCAATATTTAAGATGCTTTCTTAGTTTCCAGCAATCGGATTGGACGGACTTACTCCCTTTCGCAGAAGTTTCCTACAATAATGCAGTCCACTCCAGCAGAGGTTACACTCCTTTTCAAATAGTTACCAGTCAAAGTTTCAACCCCATGCCAGAACTAACCCCAAACGAACTGGCGATCCCATCACTGAAAGAATGGATGGAACAATTACAAAACACCTGGCCAATAGTTAGACAAGCCCTAGATGAAGCTAGGCAGGCATACAAAGCACAAGCCGATAAAAAAGGGTTGAACCTACACCATTCATTATAGGAGATATGGTGTACTTATCTACAAAATACCTAAAGTCCCTACAACCCTGTAAAAAACTTGGGCCAAAATATGTAGGGTCTTTTCCAATTAAAAGAATCATAAACCCAGTAACAGTAGAATTAGAATTACCCAAAAATCTCAGGCAAATACACCCAATTTTTCATTGCAGCTTGCTGAAAAGAGAGCATCAGTCATCGTTACGGCCAAAATTCCCCCCACCATCACCTCCAATCATGGTGGAGGGCGAACAACACTTTGAGATAAAGGAAATCCTAGATTCTAGGAGATATCATGGAGCATTTCAATACCTAGTAGCATGGAAACACCTCCCTGCCTTACAAAATGAGTGAGTCATGACCGTCATGTCAGAGCCCCGAAGCTATTAAAGAAGTTTCATACAGAGTATCCTAACAAGCCAGACTAACTTTTATACCTGTTTTGTTTTCTTTACAGGTGGATCTGTCTTATTTTTAAGGGGGGCGCAGGATGTCAGAATCCAATTATATTTCATCTCTAGTTATCGACTATGGAAAACCCCACTTCTGCCCTCTCTGGATTCTGTCATACTACGAAGGGGAAGGGGGTTAAACAAAGGGGTTTTATGGTTCTGATTTCCTTCGTTACAACTTCAAGGGGACTGAATGTGGATATCACCAAAAGGACTGACCATCAGCTTTCATCTATTCCTCTCTGAAGTCTCCCTTCCGCCGGCCGTGAGGAAAAAGGGGGTGGAAATGTAATACCTGGGATTGGTGCTGGAAGGGCGGTGGGGTGGGGGGGCTGCTTGGGAACACTTAAAACCTTGAATGGTAGGGGTGGTCCTCAGGTTCTGTCTAGAATGCCTGCAACCATCTTCTCTTAATAAAGATGCCTGTTGGAAGAAATATTCCAAGAGTTCTGTCTTCTTAAGATGCAAAGTGGGGTGGGTCCACTTGGGTTAAGGAAAAGGCACAGAAGTGTGTTCGGTTGCAGGAGTTGTGGCAAGTGGGTCAGGGAGGGATGTGGGAATTCAGCACAGGTTCGGAAGGGTGTGCTAGGGTGTAGCATGGGTTGGGGATGCATGAGGGGGTATGAGTAGTCAGCATGGCATGAATGCAAAAGGGGTGACAAGACTGTGTGAGTTGTGAGATTTACCAGAGTACCTTGCCAGTTCCTTGCTTGCTTCCCATTGCTGACATCCTTGCAAATCTTCCCATAAGCAAAGACTGTTTGTCAGAAGTTGTCAGGGAAATCACAACCAAGTTTATACTTTTTGTGGCTTTCCCATTGATTTGATCCCATCGGAATCATGGGTCCCAAATTTTGGATGCATTCTTGTTAGTTAGCCCCTTTTAGATACTTTGCCCTATGAGGTACCATGTCACCTAATTAAAGTTACAAACTTACATGAGAATTTTAGTATTTTTATATTTTTAAAAATTGGGTGCTATTTTCAGAAAAATTGTAAAGTCATATTTTTTCTCTAAAAGTTATATTTTTTTGTTTAATTGGTCATATTAAAATGATTTTAAGATCATAAATTCTTGCATATTTCTAATATTTTAGGTTATAGAAATCCTCATCCTAGTGATGGTAATGATAGTAGTAACCTGGATTATTTGAGGAACCACTTTTTGATACATCTGCCCATCCCATCAGGTTGGGTATGTTGCAGCTCCTGTTCGCTAAATAGATACACCTGGCAGGACCCAGAAGACCAGCCTCTTTCGCCATAGCACCAACCCTGTAGAACACCTCCCCTGAGATGACATTGATCTCATCCTGGATATTCTATCAGATATCCTCAAAATTGGACTGTGTCAACAAGCATTTTAGTTGCATTCTGGTATATGGATACTAATTATTGGCCAGATTTGTAAGGCAGCCATTTTGTGAGGTATTTTCAGAATTCCAAATAGCTCCACAAAATAAGAGACATGCTTTAAGAACGTTCTGAAACAAAAATGCCTTCTGTTTTCTTTACAGATGCTATAAATTCAAATAATCCTCGTGTCATTGATGATAGTAGAGCACGGAAACTATCCAATGATTTGAAGAGATGTGTCTACTATGAAACTTGTGCTACCTATGGGCTGAATGTGGAGCGAGTCTTTCAGGATGGTAAACTTACTCTTCACTACAACTTGTCCATCTAATTGAAATGCAGTGATAAAAATATAAGAAACTATAACAAGGTTCTAAAGTATACAGTGAATTCAGAAAGTATTCAGACCCTCTTCTCTTTTGTCAATTTTGCTATGTTGCAGCCTGATTCTACAGTTGTTGAAATTATTTTTTTCTCATTAATCTACACTCAGTACCCCATAATGACAAAGTGAAAACAGAAGTTTAGAAATATCTGTAAATTTATTTTTTAAAAAACCTGAAATATTGTATTTGCATAAATATTCAGACCCTTCACTCAGTCCTTTGTTGAAGCACCTTTGGCAGCAATTACAGCCGCAAGCCTTTTGGGGTATGATGCGACAAGTTTGCATACTTGGATTGGGGGATTTTCTGCAGTTCTTCCTTGCAAATCCTTTCAAGCTCAGTAAGATTGGATGACAACCACCATTGGACAGCCATTTTCAGATCCCTTCAGAGATGTTCAATAGGGTTCAAGTTAGGGTTCTGGCTAGGCCACTCTAGAATAGTCACAGAGTTGTCCTTAAGCCACTCCTGTGTTGTATTGGCTGTGTGTTTACGATTGTTTTTTTTTATTGAAAATTTTTAAAATTTTTTACAAATAACAAAAAAAGAACAACAACAAAAAAAACCAAAACAACCCTCACCCAACCCCTCCCAAACCACCCCTTCCATCCCCCCCCCGAGCTTCCCAGAGCTGAATATAGGCTTAATTAAAATTTTAAAAAACCTAAACAGATTTTAACAACTTATAAAATAGTTAATAATAAAATATATATGACATAAGCATTAAAAAGAAAAAAATACTTAAAAAGAAAAAAGAAGAAAAAAAAGAAAGAAAAAAAGAGATAGAAAAAAAGAAAAAAAGGAAAAAAGAGAAAAAGTACAATCTATAAAATATCAAAAATTATATACAAGTTATAAAAAAGCTAAATGATATTTTTTATATCCAATTTATGTTGTATAAAATTTATCCATTTTTCCCATACGGCAAAAAATTTCTCTTGCGATTGCTCCTTTAAAAAAGCCGAAATCTTTGCCATTTCCACCAGATAAGAAACTTTAAAAAACCACTCTTGCAAGGTAGGCAAAGATTCCTTCTTCCAATATTGCCCTACTAGCAGCCTTGCGGCTGTAATCAAATTTAACATCAATATAACCTCCTTAGCATCACAATCAATAACAATACCTAACAAAAATAATTGCGGAGTAAATTTTACCCTCTTTCTAAAAATTCTTTGAATATTCCACCATATCTTAATCCAAAAAGCTTTTATGTTTTTACACGACCACCAAATATGATAATAAGTGGCGTCCAAATAACCACATCTCCAACATTTAGGCTGTAAGTCAGGGTACATAACAGACATTTTTTGTGGATCAAGGTGCCATCTATAAAACATTTTATAAAAATTTTCCCTTAAGTTCTGGGCTTGCGTAAATTTAACATTCCTCACCCAGATAATTTCCCAGGTATCCAGTGGGATTGGTTCACCAAAATTTTGTGCCCATTTAATCATACAGTCTTTGATTAATTCAGATTCTGAATCCAATTCCACTAGAACCCCGTAAACCCTCTTAATGTGAGTTTGTCTTTGATCCTTAATTGTTTAAAAAGATTTTCATCTTCTCTAAGCCAGCCCATATTACAATCCATCTTCCATCTATCCACTATTTGTCTATATTGAAACCATGAATAGGTAATATTTTCATGTGCTAAATCTTCCAAAGATTTTAACTGCCAATTTTGACCATCCCATCTAAGTAGTTGTGTATAAGAGACCCTATCCATTTTAACTCCTCTCCTTATCCCCTCTATCGCCAAGGTATGGCCCATAAAGGTATTTTAAAATCACTCTTATAATATTTCCTCCAAACCCGAAGTAAAGAAATCCTTATAATATGTGACTTAAAAACTCGATCCACTTTTTTATTAAAAATTAAGTAGGCATGCCATCCAAAAAGTAAATCCCAACCCTCCAAATGGAGTATTTCTACATTTGTTAAATTTACCCAATCACTAATCAATGTTAAGACCACGCATCATAATATAATTTCAAGTTCGGTACCTTGAGTCCACCTCTCTCACGGAAGTCTTGCATGATTTTAAGCTTTACCCTTGGTTTTTTCCCTGCCCAAATAAATTTATTAATGCCTTTCTGCCATTCATTTAAATTAACCTCATTCTTTAAAATAGGTAGCATTTGAAACAAAAAGAGAAATTTTGGTAGGACATTCATTTTAATCACTGCAATTCTACCCATAAGAGATAACTGTAACTTATCCCAATTCTTCAGGTCTTTCTGTACCCTGATCCACAACCTTTCATAATTATTCTTATACAATTTTACATTAGAAACAGATAAAATAACCCCCAAATATTTTACCTTATCAACAACGTCAAAATCAGTTAGATTAACCAAAATCTGCTTGTCCCGATTAGTCATGTTTTTAGGTAATATTTTAGTCTTATTATTATTAATTTTAAAACCCGAAACACGTCCATATTGATGAATCAGTTGTAGTAACTTTACTACAGAATAGGTAGGTTGAGACAGAGTAACCACCAAATCATCTGCAAAAGCTCTTAACTTATATTCTTTTTTGTTAACTTCTATTCCTTTTATTTCCTGCGACTCTCGAATTTTAATCAACAAAATTTCCAATGTTAGAACAAACAGTAACGGTGACAATGGACATCCCTGTCTTGTACCTTTTTCTATTGTAAAAACCTCTGACAAACCCCCATTAACAATAAGTTGTGCCGTTTGTTTTTGATATATAGCACCTAGAGCTTGTGATATTTTTTCTCCAAAATTCATCTCCTCAATTAATCTTTTTTTTTTATTATTGAAAATTTTTAACATTTTACAAAATAAATCCCCTCCCCAAACCCGCCCACCCACCCATACCCTCCCCCAGCCCCAAACCTCCCTAACCCTCCCCTGAACCTCCCAGAGTTGATTACAGGCTTATCCAAAATATTTCAAAAGAAAAAAAAGAAAAAAAACTTAAAACACATATAAAACTTAAAACACCTATAAATCCTAAACAATCCTAAATACCTTAAATTAAATGAATTATTTCTAGAAAATAATAATAGACACATTATAATATACTCTAAAAATCTTCTAATCTTACTTATAATATTATCCATCCTTCTACATAAATTTCTTCCAAGACCAATTTTAAACACTACTTTCTTTAAACATCTATAACTACAATATAAAGTCTAGCATAAATCATAAACAAATCTAAATACATTTAGTTAAACAAGTTATAGTCCCTCCAAAACACAAATTTAAACAATCAGAACTTGAAACATTAGAACAAACAAATTATAATCAATCAAAAACACAAATCTGAACATTACTTAAAACTTTAAACATTAAAAACCCCACCCAAACACTAAACACATTGTAATATACTCCAATCCTTCTAATATCATAAATATTATTATCATTTTCATAAACTCCCCCAAAACACAAATTTATACATTACTTAAAACTTAAAGAAGGAAAAAAGGAAACAAGACACCTTTATACTCATTTAAATCTTATCAGATTCCATCCAAAGTAGACAGTTTATAACAAATTCCACCCACAAAAAACACTATAACAAATTCCATCCACCATAAACACAATAGATATTCAAATCTTCATCAATAACAAGTTGCAACCACAAAAAACCCAGTCCTTATCAATCTCAATTGTCCATTTTCATTCTCCATTCATTATCATACTGATATTATTATCGTCAGCCTCGATTGTCCATTTTCGTTATAAAGCTTAAAACAAATGCTTTAGGATCTGTCCTCAAAAGCTGCTCCAAATTTTCTGAGTCTCCCAATGACTCAGAAGCCAGTACATGTGGGGATTCCTTAAGCTCCTTATTCTGTTGGTCTTTTTCTTTACAATTATATGTTGCACAGATTTTCCTCTGCCCCTTCTTCTCAACTTGTTGACGCCCCTCAGGCTGAAATTTCCCCTTTTTCATCTCATGTGAGCCTTCCATCCTTGAAGATTGCTCCAAAGGATTTATGGGTCTTGCTTCTCCCACAGAATCAGCAATCACTAGGTGTGAGATTTCATTACTCTTCTTCAGTTGCTGCTTTTCTTTACAGTTTTGTGCTACACAGGTTATCTCCTGCTCCTCAATCTGAACATGTTGAGATCTCTTAAACAGGGGTTGCCCAATTTTAGAGTCTTCAAACTGTAATTCTACATCCATTTCTTCCAAAGTCTTGAACTTAATAGATGGAGATGAACATACCCCCAATACTGAAGTATAAAAATCTTTTGCTTGAGAAACAGTATTAAGTCTATAACATATTCCCAGGTAATTCACCACCATTCCAATCGGAACATCCCATCTAAACGAAATTCGTCTCATTTTAAGTTCATTTGCTAAAAAGGCAAACTCCTTTCTTCTTCTTAAAATTTTAGATGGGATCTCCTTTAAAATTATAACATCTTGTGAAGCAATTTGAAATCTCTTCTTATAAAAAGCTTGTATAATTTCATTGCGTAAAGATTTCTTCCCAAAGTAAATTACCACATCTCTTGGCAAATTCTTTTGTACTGCCACCGCAGAATTAACTCTAAATAGTTTTTCAATTTCACTAAGTATTCCTTCTTTTTCTTTATTCAAAATTACAGCAAAGTCCTTTGCAACCATCTCTTTCAGATCTTCTTGCAAGGACTCTTCCAAGCCCCTAATTCTTAAGGCGTATTCCATTTGACCATATTGAAGCATAAGAATCTCATTTTCCATTTCTTTTTCCATACTTTCAATTTTCCCCTCCATTAATTCCACTTTTTCAGCTACTTCTTCCACATGGGAATTCAACTTTTCAAGAACAGAAGCAACTCCTTTTAGAGCCAAAACTATGTCTTGCCTCAAAATCTTATTATTTTCTTCCAAAATCTTTTTCATTTCTGCCCTAATTTGAATTGTAAAATTTTCCATCATTTGTTGCATATCCTTCACAGTTGTTGGCTGAGCCACAGAAGATTTAGGAACTGTGAAATTCACTGGACGCTTTGGAGCCATCTTAAAAAAAAACTTTACTCCTTCTTAAAAATTACAAAAATTCCTTCAAAAGAAAATCATAACTCCCTCAAAGAAAAATCTTTAAAATAATAAGAAAAATAAAAGAATAAAAAAAAAGGGAGTTAGAAAAGAAGAAAAAAAAATAAAAAAAAATTAAGATATACAAAATGAAAAAAAAAAAAAGAAAAAGGGGAAGGAAAAAACCAGAATGCCTGCCCTTTAAAAATACAAGAGACAAAACCACAAATCAAACCAAAACAAAAAGTTAAAGTATACACTCCAATCATTAAAGTAGGAAAAAAAAGGGGGGGGGAAACCAAAATGCCTGCCTTTTAAAAATAATGCCTGCCCTTTACAAAAAGCAAAACAAAAAATACAAAAGACAAAGCAACAAATCAAACCAAAACAATAATAATACTTCTAAAATCCATCATTAAAAAAAAAAAAAGGAGAAAGTAAAAAAAAAGCCGATCGCCACTCTAGCTTCCCAAAAAAACGCTAGAAGATCTCCCGATCGCCATTTGCTTTCTCTTTCAACAGAGAAGCAAATAGTAGAAAAAAAGGACTATAAACAAAACAATAAACCTTTGGATTTAAAATAAAATCAAAGAAGGCGAAAAATAAATCAATAAAAGAAATTAGAATATACACTCCAATCGTTAAAGTGAAAAAAAGAAGGGGGGGGGAACCAAAATGCCTGCCTTTTAAAAATACAAAAAGCAAAAACAAAAAATCAGACCAGAACAATAATGTTTAGAAAATTAAACAACAAAAATTCCTTAAAAAGAAGAAAGAAAAAAGAGAGAAGGTAAAAAAGCCGATCGCCATTCTAACTTTCCGAAAAAAAAAACGCTAGAAAGTCTGCCGATCGCCATTTTACTTTCCCTTTCAGCAAAAAGCAAAAAATAAAAAGAAAGACTATAACAAAAGAATAAACCTTTAAATTTAAAATACCTATAAAGTCAAGGAAAGCAAAAAAATAAATCCTCTAAACAACTCTGTCCGCTTCTTAAAAAAAACTCACTAGATCATTTTAAACGCGGAGGTGGCTGCGAGGGCTTGTTTTGTCCCAAGGACAAAAGCAGCTGGGAAGCGGAGACAGTCTGAACTCCGTGGGAGCACTCTATCACCCCCAAAAAAGGAAAATTGGGGGTACATAAGAGGCTCTACCACTATTCAGACTACCCTCTGCCCCCCCCTTTGCCCGGGAGGGGGATTTTGAACCGCTGAACAGCTGATGTCTGCTGTTCATAGCGGTTCATTACACTTACCCAGGAGGACGGCTAGAAAGTAGCCGCCATCGCCCAACGCAGATCCACCGGAACTCCTCAATTAATCTTAACATAAACTGCCAATTCAATTGGTCAAAAGCTTTTTCAGCATCTAAAAATATCAGCCCTGCAGAAATTTGGTTATTCTTATCTAAATATTCTAATGAGTTAATAATTTGTCTAGCATTATTTTTCATATACCTTCCGGTTATAAAACCCGATTGATCCTTATGTATAAGCTGATGCAAAACCCTCATAAACCTATTAGCTAAAATTTTTACAAAAATCTTGTAATCTACATTTAAGAGAGATATAGGCCTATAATTCTTTGGTAAGGTAAGATCTTGGTCCTCTTTTGGAATCAAGGATATAAAAGCACTGCGCCATGACGGAGGAATCTCTAAACCCTGTAATATATTATTAAAAAGCTCACATAAAGGTTGAGTCATCTCTTCTACTAAGGTTTTATAATAAATAGATGTCAGACCATCCGTACCCGGCGCTTTACCTAATTTTAATTGCTTAATAGCTGTCACAATTTCCTCATTGGTAATTAAACCATTAATTTCTTGTTTCTGATCTTCTGTTAGTTTAGGAAAGTTAGCCTCACTTAAATAATTATTTATATCTAAAGTTTGTACATTAGTACTCTTATATAATTTCTGGTAATAATCTAGAAAAGATTTCTTGATCAGCTCCTTCTGGTACACTAATTTACCATTATAATTTATTTTATCTATAATTCTCTGTCTCTGTTTCTTTCTTAATTGATAAGCCAACCATCTCCCTGGTTTGTTAGCATTACAAAATGTATTTTGTTTCATAAACATTAAATTAGTTGCGGCTTGATCAGCCATCAACATATTAAATTGTGTTTTTAACAACTTTATAGCTTCTTTAACCTTTTCATCTGAAGGATTTAAAATCAAAGACTTCTCTTTTAGTTTAATCTCATCTTCCAATTCCTTACGTTTCTGAATCTGCTTTTGTCTATGAACATTATTCATTTTTATCAAAATCCCACGCATGAAGGCTTTACCTGCATCCCATACCATTGATATTGATGTTCCCTTATACATATTTAAGGCAAAATAATCCTTTAAGCACTCCTTTAATTTTTGAACAATCTTTTCTTGTTTAAATAAGTTCTCATTCACTCTCCAGGATCTCCTCTCCTCTTTTTCAACAGCCAATTCCATCCAAACTGGACTATGATCCGTCAGTGACCTAGGAAAATTTTTTACATTCTTTACCCTATTATATAAGTCAGTTGTGATCAGGAAAAAGTCAATTCTTGAGAAAGATTGATGTCTATCTGAGAAGAAGGTAAAATCTCTCTCCTCTTGATTACGTTCACGCCAATAATCCCTCAGCTCCCAGTCCTCTTTCAGATCAAAAAAGGCTTTAGGTAATTTAGCCTGTTTGAAGAAAATAGAAGAACCTTTTTTGTCCTTTTGTGTATCTAAAACACCATTCCAATCTCCCATTAATATCACAGACCTATAGTCCAGCGAAGTTATTTTCTGATGTAACAATCTATAAAATTGTTCCTGTTGCTGGTTTGGTGCGTACAATCCCACTATAAGTATTTTCTTACCATATAGACCAAGTTCAATCATAACATATCTTCCTTGAGGATCTGATTCTACCAGACAAGCTGGTAAACTTTGCTTAACATAAATAACCACACCCCCTTTTTTCCCAGGGGCAGGAGATACAAAATGAGATCCCAAGTGAGCATTAGCTAAATATTTTTGATCTTTAAGTAAGATATGAGTTTCCTGCAAGCAAATAATATCATTATTATGATGCTTTAGATAATAAAAAATTTTCTTTCTTTTCTGCGGGGAATTAAGGCCGTTAACATTCCAGGTCAGGAACTTTGCCATCTCCCTTGACCAGGAGCCTGGAGAAAATTGCCTGAAGATCTGCCACTGAGGAATGTGTTGCAGAACTCTTGGGTCTTGCTCCTCCCACCGGCATTGAAACACTTTCATGAGAAGATTCTTTAACTTCTTTCTTCTGTTGTTCCTTTTCCTTACATCTATGTGCTGCACGAGTCATTCTCTGCTCTTTAACCTCTGTTTGGCGCAGCCATTCCACCTGTGATTTCCCAACAGCCATCAAACCTAATCCTTCAGACTGCTGTTCCGCCTCTTTGCCGCCCAGAGCTTTCTGAATCATAGATGGAGATGAGCCTGCTCCCAGGACCGTGTTATAAAACTCTTTGGCTTTGACAACGTATTAAGTCTGTAACGTGTCCCCGCATGGCTCAAAACAATGCCCGTCGGAATCTCCCATCTGAATGACATCAATCTTGTTTTAAGTTCATTAGCTAAAAAAGCAAAGTCTTTTCTATTTCTTAAAATTTTAGATGGAATTTCCTTTAAAATGATGACATCTTGGGCAGCAATCTGGAACCTCTTATTGTAAAAAGCTTGTATGATCTCATTACGCAGAGATCTCTTTGCGAAGTAAATCACCACATCTCTTGGCAAATTCTTTTGTTTCGCAATCCAAGAGTTAACTCTGTAGATTTTTTCCACTTCTCTACGTAATCCATCTTTATCCCTATTCAGAACAACAGCTAGATCATTAATCACCATCTCCATCAGGTCTTGATTCATGTCTTCTTTGAGACCCCTAATTCTCAAAGCATATTCCATTTGCCTATACTGAGACATAAGAATATCCTCTTATGAAGTTTCCATCTTTTTTTCTATATCTTGGAATTTGTCCTCAAGAAGGTCTACTTTCTCTGCAAATTCTTCCAGTCTGGAATCCAACTTCACAACCACAGAAGCCAATCCTGATAAAGCTGTAACTATATCTTGCCTCAAAATAATATTATTCTCCACTAAAAGCTCCTTCATTTCCTCTTTAGTTTCAGATTTGTTCTGTTCAAGAAGATTTTTATTCTGTTTAAAAAGGTCCTTCATTTCCTCTTTACTTTCAGACTTGCTCTGTTCAAGAAGTTGCTTCATTTCCTCCCTGATTTGAGATACAGCATTTCCCATTATATCTTTAATGTCTTGTGCAGACAAGCCTGGCAAGGGAGGAGAAGATGGAGGTGTAACCTTAGGTTGCAGCACTGGTGGTATAACTTTAAGTTGTTGTTGTACAGTTGCAATTGCAGGAGAGGAAACCACCTTAGAAACTATAGAAGCTGGTTGTCTCTTTGAAGCCATTTTTTTAAAAATCTTATTCTCTCTTTCTTTCTTCTTAAAAAAAAAAGAAAAATACTAAAATCCTTAAAATTAAAAAAAAAACCAGGGAGAGTGCAAAAAAAAACTTCAAAACCTCCAAAACACTTTAAAAGAGAAAAAAAACTTAAAAGAAAAAAGAACTGTGCTATCCATACGTTTCATTTAAATCCGTTCTTTCTTTCCGGAAAGGAAAAAAAAAAGCACTTTCAAAACGCCATCTTACTTTCACTCTCACTCTCCACCACAGAAAAAAACAAAAGAAAAAAGAATCAGCATAAGCTAAAAGAGAAATAAAAAGAAATAAAACTCTAACTCTAAGTAAAATCCTTTAAACAGGTCTGTCCGCTTTAAAAATCACTCACCAGGAAACTTTAAGCGCGGAGATGGTAGCGGCGTTTCACTTTGTTTCCAAAGAAACAAAGACAGCTGAGAGGCGGAGAAAGCACGAACTCCGAGGGAACACTCTTTCTACCCCCCCAAAAAAGAGATCCAGGGGGGGTTAAGAGGTTCTACCTCTATTCGTGTGGTCTCTACCCCTTCCCTTCGCCCGGGAAGGGGATTTCGAGCTGCGGGCCAGCTGATGCACGCTGTGCTCCGCAGATCTAATGCCGTCCCAGGAGGACGGCTACAAAGTAGCCGCCATCATTGTCGCTGACCACCGGAAGCTCCCTGCTGTGTGTTTACGATTGTTGTCATGTTGGAAAGTGAACCTTCGGCCCAATCTGAGGTCCTGAGTGCTGTGGAACAGGTTTTAATTGAGGATATCCCTGTATTTTACTCCATTCAGCTTTTCCTCAACCCTGACCAGTCTCCCAGTCCCTGCTGCTGAAAAACAGCCCCACAACATGATGCTGCCAACATCATGCTTCACTGTTGGGATGATTTGGGGCAGGTGATGACTGGTGCCTGGTTTCCTCCAGATATAATGTTTAGAATTGTGGCCAAACAGTTCAATCTTGGTTTCATCAGACCAGAGAATCTTGCTCCTCACAATCTGAGAGACCTTCGGGTGCTTTTTTGCAAACTCCAAACAGGTTTTCATGTGTTTTGCAAGAGAAGAGGCTTCTGTTTAGCCACTCTGCCGTAATGCCCAGATTGAGCTGCAAGTGATGGTTGTCCTTTTGGAACTCTCTCTCATCCCCATAGAGATGGGAGCTCAGTCAGAAAGACCATTGGGTTTTTCATCACTTCTCTTACTAAGGCTCTTGTCCCCCGATTGCTTAGTTTGACTGGGCAACCAGCTCTTGGAAGAGTCCTAGTTGTGCCAAACTTCTTCCATTTGAGAATTATGGAGGCCACTGTGCTCTTAGGAACCTTCAGTGCAGCAGAAATTTTATTGTAGTCTTCCACAGATCTGTGCCTTGTAATAATCTTATCTCTGAGCTCTGCAGACAGTGCCTTTGACCTCATGGCTTTTGCTCTGCTATAGTGTGCCTTGTCATCTGTGAAGCCTTCTATCGAGAGGTGTTTACCTTTTCAAATCATGTCCAATCAATTTAATTTACCACAGGTTGACTCCAATCAAGATGTAGAAACATATCAGCAACAATCAAGAGAAATGGGTGGCACATGAGTTAAATTTCAAGAGTTGTTATTTCTGGTTTTCAATTTTTGACTGATTACTTCAATTTTTTTTTCCAAATGTAATGGATCGGTCAAGGGTTATTTCAAGATATTTTGGGTGGTAGTTGTGTTTTATCCTCTCTCCACAAAAAGCTACATTTAACTCTTTGCTGTCTGATTGCTTAGATGGAAGCAGCATACTTCTGTTTTATTTGGGTTAGGGTGTAGCCTCCACTTCTCATAATATTGGCTTAGTGACCTCAGATCCTTAGTAAAAATGTATTCCTGCTTCCTCAAAATCCTTGTTTTGGATAATTATTGCCATATCATCAGCATAGTAACATTTTTCAGAGTTGATTTTTGGCAAATCACTAGTATTTCATTTAATAGAGAATATTTTATTGGCTAAATGTGATTGGACACAAGGAATTTGTCTCTGGTATCTAAGCTTTCAGTGTATATACAAACAACAAGGTAATATAATCATAAGGTATCAATAAGAGAAGATAGTACAAAAGATGAGGATAATAGTAATACAACTGTACTACATGGATAAATATCCTTAGACATAAGACTGCTGTGGGAATTAGGTGTTCAACAAACTAATGGCATGAGAGAAAAAACTATCTTTGTGTCTAGTTGTTTTGGCATGCAATGTCCTAATGTCCTGAGGGGAGGAGTTGAAACAGTTTATGTCCAGGATGTGAGGGGTCTGTAGATATTTTCTCAGCCTTCTTTCTGACCTTTGCAGTATACAGTCTGCATATAGACAGGAAGTTGAACAACTGGCCTTGTGATGGAGCCAAAACAATATGGAGCTGAATATGCTTAAAACTATAGAGATGAGAGTGGATTTTAGGAGGAGCCCTCCTATTTTATCACCTCTTACTATATTAGATCACACAGTAAGGCATTTGATAAAGTAGATCACAACCTACTACTTGATAAGATAAAAATATGTGGGTTAGACAGCATCACCACCAGATGGATTCGTAGCTGGCTGACCGGCTGTACTCAGCATGTGGTTCTCAATGGAACCACATTTACATGGAGGGAAGTGTGTAGTGGGGTGCCCCAGGGCTCTGTTCTGGGCCTAGTGCTCTTCAACATCTTCATCAACGATTTGGATGAGGGATAGATGGGGAACTCATCAAATTTGCAGACGATACCAAGCTGGCAGGAATAGCCAACACTCCAGAAGACAAGCTTAAGATACAGGAGAATCTGGACAGACTTGAACACTGGGTGCTATCTAAAAAAATGAAATTCAATGGTGAAAAAAGTAAGGTTCTACATTTAGGCAAGAAAAACCAAATATACAGATATAGTATAGGGGGTACCTTGCTCAATAGTAGTAACTGTGAGAGGGATCTCGGAGTGGACAATCATTTAAATATGAGCCAGCAGTGTGCTGCAGCTGCCAAAAAAGCCAACACAGTGCTAGGCTGCATTAACAGAGGGATAGAATCAAGATCACGTGAAGTATTAATGCCACTTTACAATGCCTTGGTAAGGCCACACTAGGAATACTTCATCCAATTTTGGTCACCACGATGTAAAAAAGATGTTGAGACTCTAGAAAGAGTACAGAGAAGAGCAACCAAGATGATTAAGGGACTGGAGGCTAAAACATATAAGGAACGGTTACTGGAATTGGGTATGTCTAGTTTAATGAAGAGAAGGACGAGGGGGGACATGATAGCAGTATTCCAATATCTCAGGGGCTGCCACAAAGAAGCACCTGAAGGCAGGACAAGAAGCAACGGATGGAAATTAATCAAGGAGAGAAGCAACCTAGAACTAAGGAGAAGCTTCCTGACAGTTAGAACAATTAACCAGTGGAACAACCTGCCTCCAGAAGTGATGAATGCTCCAACACCGGAGGTTTTTAAGAAGAGACTGGATAGCCATTTGTCTGAAATGGTATAGGATTTCTTGCCTGAGCAGAGGGTTTGATTAGATGACCTCCAAGGTCCCTTCCAACTTACTACTACTACTACTACTACTACTACTACTACTACTATTGATGTTCAGACTGGATTTGGCATTTTTGTCTTATCTATCGAGTCCTTACCAAGAACCTGGGATAGTCAGATGTGGCTGTTTGGTGGTATTACAGATATCATCGCAGGATGGAAGCAGTTCCTAGTAAAGCCGCCTTTTGCAATTGAATAATGGTGAATTTGTCAATGCCAATGGTGTTCAAGTGATGCTACAGTTGTTTTGGGATTGCATCGAAGGTGCCTGTTACCATTGGTACTACCCTTGCTTGCTTTTGCCACAGTCTTTCTATTTCTATGTAGGTCTTTGTATTTTGTTATCTTCTCCAGTTCTTTCTTGTCTATTCTGCTGTCTCCAGGCACTGCCACATCCACTATCCAGACTTTTTTGTCTTTCTTATCGACAATTGTTAAGTGTGGTGTGTTATGTTGCAGGTGCTTGTCTGTTTGAATTCTGAAGTCCCAGAGCAGTTTAATTTTATCATTTTGTATGACTTTCTCTATTTTATGATCCCACCAGTTCTTGCTTACAGGCGAATGATATTTCTTGCATATCTTCCAATGCACCATTGTTGCTACTTTGTTATGCCGTTGCTTGTAGTCAGTCTGTATGATCTTCTTGCAGCAGCTTAACAGGTAGTCCACTATTTGTTCAGCTTCTTTGCATAGGTGGCACTTACTGTCTGTTGCTGTCTTCTCAATTTTGACTTTATATGCATTCGTCCTTAAGGCTTGGTCTTGTGCAACCAGAATTAGTCCCTCGGTGTCAGAATCCAGTTATATTTCCTTTCTATCTATCTCCTCTGATCTAAAACCAATTCTCACCCTTCCCTGGATTCTGCCATACTCCCAAGGGGAGGGGGGATATGCATGCGGGTTTATTATTTTCACTTCCTCTATTCACTACAAAGTAACCTTTTGTTTATTTGCCTTCATGTCTGCTAACCTTTACAGTGTAACAAATTGCCTCCTATCTTATGCACCCCTCTGAACTTCTCTCCCTACGTGGCAGCTAGGGAAAAAAAAAAGGGGGGGGAGAGATACAAACCTCCGGGATCTGGTTTATTTCTCCATCATCAAAATAAGGTGTGAAGAGCTGTGGAATGATCATGTACAAATGGAGCCAGACTGATGTTATCTTTCCTTTCCCATCGATAGATTTAACACCTGGAGATCTGAACTGCCCAGATGAACTGTGGGATGGGGTTTGCTTAGGGACACTTTAAAATATCCATCTGTAAAGGAATCCCTCAGATCCTGTCTATTATGCCTGCTATCAACTACTCTTAATAAAAGTTCCTGTTGGAAGAAATTGTTTCCAAGAGTTCTGCTTTCTTAAGATGTGGGTTGACATGGGTCCTTAAACTCAGTCTCTTTCTTCTTCTTTTTAACAATATTTTATTGAGTTTATATACGTAAAGAAAAAATCGGAACAATACGGGTATGGTAAGGGAAGGGGATGGGGGGGAGGGAATAGGGGATTTGGGGTAAAATAAGGATAGGTACAATCACATATTTTAACAAACAAGCTACTGTCCAGATCATAATAATGAGTAAATATCATACTTAATCATTTTTAAAATAAGCTTAGCTATAGCCATATTACTAACAATTAATAAACAAATAAATTCATCTATTTAGATAAACACAAATAATAAAATCTCAAAAAATCCTGACTATCAACATTAATGGATAAAAATCACTAAATCACTAAAAATAAAAATATCATCAACCTATTAATTAAAACTTGGTTAAAAATCAATCATCCATTCTAAAATATTAGATCCTTTTCAGATTCTAACATGTCTCTAACCATTGATAAAAATTTTCCCAAGTTGTAAAATAAACTGAATCATCTTTTTCTTTCATCTCCAATGTTAATCTATCCATTTCTGCACACTCTAAGATTTTAGTAATTATAGCCTGGTCAGATGGTAGATTCTCGTTCAGGATTTTTTGCTCAAAATGACCTTGGCCTTGGCCTTGAGCTTCCGCGCAGCCTCCAACTTGGAGGACTTATGCTTCTTTCTGGTGGGAGTGTCAGGAGCACCATGTGCAGTCTGAGGCGGTGTGTTGTCTGCCATCAGAATGGAGATATCTCAGTGGAGTGCTGAGAGAGATCTCAAGGTAAGGGAGCAGAGTACTGATTGTGACTGTGTGTCACCACGCTGGAACCAGAAAGTACTCTAGGTATTGGTGGCAGCAGGACCAACTTAATGGCTACAATACCAGATAATGCGCCTCAGCACACTGGTAAGGCTTACAGTGGTGGCAAAACCAGCAGGTGGTGACAGCCAGCACACACGTACTCACTTAGTGGCGGCAAAACCAACAGGTGGTGACAGCCAGCACATGTGTGACTCACTTAGTGGTGGCAAGACCACCTCAGTGATACGGCCAGCACACTATACCTAGGTGGTAGCGGCAAAGCCAAGAGGCAAGGCCAGCACACGTTAATGTTGCGATGACTGGAAGAAACAGCTTGTTGAGGAAGCTGTGGCTGACCATCCACAGTAAAGGCCTGTCTACAGAAATTGTATATGTGGAGGCCTGATCACAGTCTGCTGAGTAATACCCAGGCTGAGGGCTGTAAACTCAGACAAAAAAAGGGAGGGGGGGCCAGGCTACAAATTACAACGTAGGGGCTGAGTTAAGTCCTGCACCGTGAGGTGCCTCCGCTGATTGCACCCCTTTTGCTGAAACTTCAGGTGAGGCAATCCCTTTAGACAAGCAGGCCTGATCCTGGCCGTTTCTCACCCAGCAGTTTGAAATCAATCCGGCGACTCCCAAAATGGCAGCTATTATACGGATCGCCTGAGGAGATTATATGTCGATCCAGAGAGCCCGGCTTGCAAAGGTTCCCTTTTGTCAATTAAGCCCTTGGCAAGGGCAGCAAATTGGTCCGCTGGGGTTTGACGAGTAAATTCGGTCCAAAAAACCAATTTTGTTTAAAGTTCTCCTCACGCGGCTTTTAAAATGGCCACTGTGGCAAGGGCGAATGGGGCAGTTGCCAAGGACTTATTTAAGCCCGCAGACCAACTGTTTGGGCTGGTAGCCCGTTTGAGCTGTGCTGATCCCAGCGCTCGAATTGCGAGAACATCCAATTTTAAAGCGAGGAAGTTCTCCAAGAGAATTTTCTCTCTCAAGGAGCCTAAGGCAAGCTGAAAGAGAGAGGGAAAGAAAAACCGCTTGGCAGTTTGTCGCAGGACTGATCCCAGCGCTGTGATGGAAAATAGAGAATCCATGAATAGCAAAGATCATACAACCTGTATAATTAGGATAAGTCTGCCAACTGGAGCCAACAATTTAGTGTCTTGCTAGGCATGAGACTAAGTCGTGACTGGGTGGTACTCTAGCCCAGAGGAGGCATGGCAAGTTTGACAGACTTAGTCTAATTGGGCAGGAAGACAGACTAAACCCATTTGTGGATTCTCCATCTTCATGCCCCTTTATGGATTACTGCCTTGTCATGGCGAAGGGGCTTGTGTAACTCAATGAAGCTATAAGCTATGCCGTGCAGGGCCACCCAAGACGGACAGGTCATAGCAGAGAGTTCTGACAAAATGTGATCTACTGGAGAAGGAAATGGCAAACCACTCCAGTATCTTTGCCATGAAAACCCCATGGACAGTACTAAAAGGCAGAAAGTGAAGAGGAACAAAAGAGCCTCTTAATGCGGGTGAAGAAGGAGAGTGCAAAAGTTGGCTTGAAACTCAACATTAAGAAAACCAAAATCATGGCATCCGGCCCTCTCAATTCCTGGCAAATAGGTGGGGAAGAAATGGAGATAGTGACAGATTTTATTTTTCTGGGCTCCAAGATCACCTCAGGTGGGGACTGCAGCCAAGAAATTAAAAGACACTTGCTCCTGGGGAGGAAAGCTATGGCAAATCTAGACAGCATACTAAAAAGCAGAGACATCACCCTGCCAACAAAAGTGCGTATAGTCCAGGCCATGGTTTTCCCAGTTGCAATGTATGGCTGTGAAAGTTGGACCATAAGAAAGGCTGAGCGCCAAAGAATTGAGGCCTTTGAACTATGGTGCTGGAGAAGACTCCTGCGAGTCCCTTGGACTGCAAGGCGTTCAAACCGGTCAGTCCTAGAAGAGATCAACCCCGACTGCTCTTTAGAAGGCCAGATCCTGAAGTTGAAACTCAAATACTTTGGCCACCTAATGAGAAGGAAGGACTCACTGGAGAAGGGCCTAATGCTGGGAAAGATTGAGGGCAGTAGAAGAAGGGGACGACAGAGAATGAGATGGCTGGATGGAGTCACTGAAGCAGTAGGTGTGAACTTAAATAGACTCCAGAAGATGGTAGAGGATAGGAAGACCTGGAGGAACATTGTCCATGGGGTCGCGATGGGTCGGACACGACTTCGCAATTAACAACAACAACAACCATCTTCATGCTGGAGAAAAGAGGAATTAGCCAAAAGAGAGAAAAAAAAACTGAAAAAAATAAAAAAAATCCAATTTATAATCCACCAGCTTCTACTCAAAAACAGGGAAGCAGGCAAAAAGGAAGAAGAAAAAATGTTCCTTGATATTCAATTCTTCTTGGCAGGATGTTTATAATCCAAGATAAAGGTAACTCAAAATATCATATATCTGGCATAAATAGTCTGTGCTATACAGCCAAGCCAAAGCAAAAAAAAGAAAAGAAAAAGTCTCTCTCAAACAGCTTCAAGGTCAGATGTCTGGGCATACAGCCAAGTGTCTGGGCGTGGAGCCAAGTTTCTAGTCTGAATACACATCAGACGAAGGAGGGAAGAAAAAAAAACCCTTTTCAATATAGTCACTGGGGATATAGATAGAAAGAAAAAAAAGTGTTCAGAGTGGAGGGGGAAAATGTGGAGTTTTAAAAGTAAGGAGTATAGGTAAACTGGCTTTTCCAAATTAAAAAAAGTGTTTTTAAAGAAACAAGCTTTCCAACTTTCTGTTAAGACTTGAACAGCTTTACTGTATTGAAAGTTTATTTTTTGAAGTGGAAAATAGCTTAAACTGCCACTTGTATACAGGAGGGAAGAGAAGGAAACTCCACCCCTCCCTTAGGGTTTCACACTCGAGCTAAAAACAGGCTATTTAAAGAAAAATCCACCTTCACCAGGAAAGAAGAGCATATTCTCACCCAGCTCAGCTGCTTGCTATCAAACTAGGCTGCTTCTTTGTCTCCGACGATCAGCGGATCGCAAGAATGTGGTCCGCCTTTCTTCCGCTGATTCCAGGGGCTGCTTTCGCGTTCCTTAAAAGTTTGCCCTTCAGTGGCCACCTCTCCGGAGCAGCATTTGGCCCAAACGGGCCCATCAGCAGAAGAATATTGGACCTGGGGGACGCAGAGTCTTTTCCCCAGGTCTACGTTCAGTGATGTCTCCAGAAATCTCCCCAAAAATTGGTTTTTAATAGTCTTTTATAGAATCTTATCTATAGAGGCAGAGTTTGTTAATTGTCTATTGTTCAAAAATATTCTTCAGAATCTCCAACGTTGATATACTGTATATTTTGCTTCGTTCTATGAATCAAATTTAAGTGCTCTTCTCCTTTAATTGTAATTTTTAATTCTTTTTAAAATTCTAATGCTGAATTTGAATTTTTTTAAGAAGAATTCAAAGCTAAAGAATTTTTCCATAGGAAGGGTTCTTATAATTAATTCCAAAATTACAAATTCCATTTGTAATTTACTAAAATCATAAGTTTTAATTACTCCTTTGCTGTTTATTCAAAACAAAAATTAAATCCTTTTGTATTTAAAACCACGTTTACTAAAGATTGAAGATTGATGCTGTACAAACACATTGATCTAAAGGCTCCTGCACAAGAATTTAACATATATTTTTCTATATTTATCATTATAGTTTTAATAAAGTGAGCTCTGTTTGGTGCATATATTATAAGTTTATCAATAGTCAAAAAATCTGTTTATTTAATTAGACATGATGTCAGAATCCAATTATATTTCATCTTTAATTATCAAACATAGAAACTCCCAATTCTGCCTTCTCTGGATTCTGCCATAAGAGGGAGAAAAGGGGGAGAGCAAAGGGGCTTTATGGCCCTCACTTCCTTCAGCACACTTCAAAGGACTGAATGTGTGTTTATTGTGGCCTCTAAGCGTTAACATATCAAAGAAGAGTAATTGCCTTTCATGTAGTTATCTGAAGTCTCCATCCAGACGGAAGAAGAAAGGGGATGGAATTGTGATACTTGAAACTATCACTGGAAGGGGGGTTGATTGGGTGGGACTACTGGGGAACCCCTTAAAACCTTGAATGGGAGAGCTTGAACCCCAAGTCCTGTCTAGCATGCCTGCAACCATTTTCTCTTAATAAAGGATTCCTGTTGGAAGAGCTATTCCAAGAGTTCTGTCTTCTTAAGATGCAAAGTGGGGTGGGTCCTTACATTAGACAGGACTTGCAAAATTAATCCACCTGGAAGGTAGACCCTTGCCGGGGGATTTTGCAAAAATTTACCATGTCAGACAACGAAGCAAGAGAGGGAGAAAACTCCCTGGAAAGAGAGCCGCTGACCCAGTTGGAACCTTGCCAGATGTTGGGATCCGAGAGGCCAGATTTCTCAGAAGAAGAAGTGGTGGAGACACAGGACCACAAGCCTCGCTGGTCGATGGGCGTTGGAAAGAAAAGCGAGTGGGGAAAGGAATCAAGAAAAGTGACCCTGAGACGGGGGACCAAGCAACCAGAATGGAAGCAGGAGATGGAGAAATCCCTGCACGCAAGTGAAGAGGGAGGAAGCTGTATGCCGTACTCAGACTGGATCCTAGAGAGAGCTATTGACCTGATGAAGAGAACTCTCAGCTCCCTAGGAGAGGAGATTCCTGAGCCCTACGCCCGCCCCAGTTCCTGGAGCCACAAAGGGAGAGACACCGAGGGGGACGTGGAACCTGCAACCCCAGGGACATTTACTGATCCAGGAGCTCCCACCCCCTACCGGACCACAGATGGAAATCTGGACGGAAGACACTACCACCCACAATGGAGGCACCGATCCATTCCAAGACGTCCACCGTTGGAGGTGAAATTCAAAGGGGAGCCAACACGCTTGGGGTTTTTCCTAACCCAAGTCCTCAGCTACATGGAGGAATATGGGCAGGACATCCCCAGCGACAAAGCCCGCATCCGGATCGTGCAATCTGCCCTGGATGGACCAGCTGCAGATTGGGTGGTGAACCTGCATGACTCCAATGCCCCAGAACTCAGTAACTTCAACCGTTTCATGTCCTCGTTGAGAAGACGATTTGAAGACCCCCTGGCTGATCGCAAAGCCCGTGAAAGAATAACAACGATGAGGCAGGGCAAACGCCCAGTGGCTGAGTATACACAAGAATTCCGAGCCATTGCCAGCAAACTGAATTGGCCAGAAGACATCCTCCTTGGCCGTTTCAAAGACGGACTAAACTATGATCTATATGATGCTTGCCTGCCCCGAGGAGACCCACATCGACTTGAGGAATGGTACGTCTTGGCAGAGGAAGCAGAGATCGACATATTGAAGAGGCATCGCCGAGGAAAACAATGGAGCCGCCCCCCGCCTGAGCTGACACACCAACCGGTGAAATCATCGGATACAGCCAAGAAGCAGATGGGGTGTTTCAAGTGCGGAAGAGAAGGGCATCGAGCTGTAGAATGCCGCTCAAAGGCCCCCCAGCACAACCCAGACAGATCCCCAATCAACAAACCCAGAGGGTATTCAGCTAAGCCAAAAGAAACAGCCATGAAAATGATGGAAATTGCAGAAAACCCCACCTCTGCTCACCAAGGGGAAAGAACTCCAGCCTACACCACAGGGACGGTGGATGCCTCAGATGACAGCTCGGAAGGCGAACCCCTGGTAAGTGGACGCATCACACCCATCTTCAAAACAGTGACTATATTAATCCCCCCCATGCCCGAAGCTGTGAAGGTGAAAGCCTTAATAGACTCTGGCTGCACCCGCTGCCTCATTAGCCCAACACTAGTGGGGAATCTGGGCATCCCATCCAGGAGACTGGAACAACCAATCTCATTTGGCCAGCTAGATGGATCCATAGCAGGGGGGGTGCCAGCTACCCTAGCCACTCTGCCAATACACCTCTCCCTGGGCAACCATGAAGAGGACTTAACGTTTGTGGTGACCCCAGGTATGGAATGCCCAATGATTCTAGGGATGGAATGGTTGAAAAAATGGAACCCCTGGGTAAATTGGAGGACGACAGAAATCAAATTCCCGAAGGGGGACCCTATGGACTTAAAACCCCAAGAGAGGCTACCAGAATCAAGAATAGAAAAAGCATCCATAGGAGAGGAAAAAAGATTAACAGAAATACCAGAGGAATATAGGGACCTTGCTGAAGTCTTCAGTGAGGAGAGGGCGAATGAGCTTCCCCCCCACCGACCCACAGACTGTACCATTGAATTCAAGCCTGGGGCAAAACTCCCGAAACCCAGATTATACTCCATGAGCCCAAAGGAGAAGGAGGAAATGGAAAGATTTATAAAAAAAAACCTGGAGAGAGGTTTCATTGAACCAGCTAAGCCTAAAGTGGCTGCCCCGGTCCTTTTTAGAGAGAAGAAGGATGGCTCTTTACGTTTATGCGTGGATTATAGGGCCCTGAACACAATCAGTGAAAGCAACCTATACCCGCTGCCCCTCATGAAAGACATGCTGTCACACCTATCGAAAGGGAAAATTTTTTCTAAACTAGACTTAAGGGAAGCTTACTATCGCGTGAGAATCAAGGAAGGGGACGAATGGAAGACTGCATTTAACTGCCCCATGGGGTGCTATCAATTCAAAGTCTTGCCATTTGGATTACAAGGGGGCCCTGCAGTCTTTATGCAATTAATCAATGACGTTCTAAGGGAGCACCTGTTTAAGGGGGTCCTTGTTTACTTGGACGACATTCTTATCTTTACCGAAACAAAAGAAGAACACGTCAAACTTGTCAGAGCGGTTTTAAAGAAGCTGCGAGCCGCTCACCTATATGCCAAACTCTCAAAATGCGAATTCCACCAGGAAAGGATAGACTACCTAGGCTATCGCATATCCCCACAGGGCATTGAAATGGACCCAGAGAAGGTCAGAGCAGTATTAGAATGGGCACCACCCCGCACAAGAAAGCAACTACAAAGTTTCCTGGGCTTTGCAAATTTTTACCGCCAATTCATCCCCTCATTTGCACAGATAGCCTTGCCCCTCACCAACTTACTAAAAACGAAGGGAACATCCTCAGTAAAACCTAGCCAGCCACTAACATGGACAATGGAGTGCCAAGCAGCGTTTGAGAGACTAAAGAGACTTTTTTCTGCCGAACCAGTACTAAGGCACCCAGATATGGACAAGCCCTTCATAATACAGGCAGATGCAAGTGATGTGGCAGTGGGGGCTGTGCTATTACAAGAAAATGATGATGCAGTATTGCAACCCTGTGCATATACATCTAAGAAACTCACGGAAACAGAACAGCGCTGGCCCGTATGGGAGAAGGAGGCTTATGGGATACGTTGGGCATTACTCACGTGGCGACAGTTCCTGGAAGGCAACAAAATCCCCTTCCAGGTATGGACTGATCACAAAAATTTAGAAGCCCTGAAAACTCCAGGAAACTCAATCCCAAACAAGCCCGCTGGTCCCAGCATTTTCACCAATTCCAATTTAAGCTCAAACATTTACCAGGAAGAAAGAACTTCCTGGCAGATGCACTATCTCGCATGCCCCAATATAACAGCGCACGAACCACAGACTCTAGACCAATAATGGCAGAATCACAACTGGCAGCGCCAGTAACCACAAGAACCCAAGCCAAAATAAAACCACAACTGGACAGCCAAACTGGGATTGAATTCAGAAAAAGTTTGGAAACAGATGATTGGTTCCAGAAAAACAAACATGTGTGCACAATGAGAGACGGATTGCCTTGGGTAGGGGAAAAGTTATATATACCAACAACTCAAAGACTAACTTTCATGCAACTTTGCCATGACACAAAATCAGCAGGGCATTTTGGATTTGTAAAAACTTTACACTTAATTAAACGGCAATTTTGGTGGCCATCAATAAAAAAGGACATAGAAAGTTATGTTGCCAGCTGCCCAACCTGTGCATCAGCAAAGAGGTTGCAAGGGAAATCGCCAGGGCTGTTACAACCAGTGGCAAGTCCCTCAGCCCCCTGGAGGGAAATAGCCATGGATTTTATAGTGGAATTGCCTGAAAGCAATGGGAATACTGTTATCTGGACAGTCACGGACCTATTTTCCAAACAGGTGCACTTTATCCCTTGCCAAAAAATTCCCACTGCAAAGGCCTTAGCAAAACTTTTCATCCAGCACATTTACAGATTGCACGGGGCACCCCAACGCATCATCTCTGATAGGGGAGTGCAATTTACGTCTGCATTTTGGAAGGAATTTTTATCCCTCTTAGGGACCACTCAGGGATTGACATCTAGCCACCACCCTCAAGGAGATGGACAAGCGGAACGGTGCCAGTCGGTACTTGAGCAATATTTGAGATGTTTTTTAAATTTCCAACAGAGTGATTGGACGGACTTACTTCCTTTTGCAGAAGTTGCCTACAATAATGCAGTCCACTCCAGCACAGGCTACACTCCTTTTCAAATAGCCAACGGCCAAAGTTTCAACCCTATGCCAGAGTTAACCCCAAAAGAACCAACGATCCCTTCACTGAAAGAATGGATGGAAAACCTACAAAACACCTGGCCAATAGTCAGAAAATCACTAGATGAAGCTAGGCGGGCATACAAAGCACAAGCCGATAAAAAAAGGGTTGAGCCTACACCATTCATTATAGGAGAAATGGTGTACTTATCTACAAAATACCTAAAGTCCCTACAGCCCTGTAAAAAACTTGGACCAAAATATATAGGACCTTTTCCAATTAAAAGGATCATAAATCCAGTAACAGTAGAATTAGAATTACCCAAAAACCTCAGGCAAATACACCCAGTTTTTCATTGCAGCTTGCTGAAAAGAGAGCATCAGTCACCTCTACGGCCAAAAATCCCCCCCCCACCACCTCCAATCATGGTGGAGGGGGAACAACACTTCGAAATAAAAGAGATCCTTGACTCTAGGAGATATCATGGAACAACTCAGTACCTAGTTGCCTGGAAACACCTCCCTGCCTCACAAAATGAGTGGGTCCATAAACGTCACGTCAGAGCTCCGAAGCTATTGAAGAAGTTTCACACAGAGTATCCTAACAAGCCTAACTAAATTCTTTACTTGTGTTTTCTTTCAGGTGGATCTCTCTTATTGTTAAGAGGGGCCGGATGTCAGAATCCAATTATATTTCATCTTTAATTATCAAACATAGAAACTCCCAATTCTGCCTTCTCTGGATTCTGCCATAAGAGGGAGAAAAGGGGGAGAGCAAAGGGGCTTTATGGCCCTCACTTCCTTCAGCACACTTCAAAGGACTGAATGTGTGTTTATTGTGGCCTCTAAGCGTTAACATATCAAAGAAGAGTAATTGCCTTTCATGTAGTTATCTGAAGTCTCCATCCAGACGGAAGAAGAAAGGGGATGGAATTGTGATACTTGAAACTATCACTGGAAGGGGGGTTGATTGGGTGGGACTACTGGGGAACCCCTTAAAACCTTGAATGGGAGAGCTTGAACCCCAAGTCCTGTCTAGCATGCCTGCAACCATTTTCTCTTAATAAAGGATTCCTGTTGGAAGAGCTATTCCAAGAGTTCTGTCTTCTTAAGATGCAAAGTGGGGTGGGTCCTTACACATATTTTATATACAATCCAGCTCCTCAGACTACAAAGTTGCATATAGTAATTAGATTAACATGTCATATATTAAAATATTCAAAACAATAATACAATACATAAATAACCTCATTTTGTCCTATAAACTGTAGTTCACTCACAAACAATAAATAAAAAGAAGAATCAGCTTCTAAATGCTTGTTCAAATCACACTCTCTTCACAGCCTTGCACAAATCCATGAAAGCCAAGTGCTAGTTATCTTTCACTTGAAGGAGGCAATTCCTTTTTTTAAAAAAATGTTTTATTATTTTTTAAGAATTACAATCTTTAGTGCTTAGTAAACAATATGCTGTCTGGGTTCACATATTTAACTTCTTCAATATAAATATATTCAGTACTGCACAATCCAGTATTTTTTTCCCTGTGTCAGAATCCAATTATATCCAATATCCAGGTAATCCAATTACCTACTCTGATAAAAAACCAATTCTTACTCTATTCTGGATTCTGTCATACTACAAAAGGGGAGGAAGGTAAACATGGGGGTTTTACGACTCTCACTTCCTTCCTTAACTACAAAGTGACCATTTGTTGATTCTCTTCGGGAGAACTAACCGTAACAATATGGCTATCGCCTTTCATCTTATTCTCTCTGAAATTCTCCCCTTTGCCGGCAGTAAGGAAAAAGGGGTGGGGAATGCAACACCTGGGATCTGGGAAAAGAGAGGATGAATGATCATGCCGGCAGAGCAGACTGATGGATTGAATTGCCTGGAAGAACTGTGGGGTGGGGGCTGCTTGGGAACATTTTAAAACATTGAATGGTGGGAGAGGATTCCCCAGATCCTGTCTAGCATGCCTGTAATCAGCTTCTCTTAATAAAGAGAAGCTGTTGGAAGAGACATTCCAAGAGTTCTATCTTCTTAAGATGTAAATTGAGGTGGGTCCTTACATTAGAGAGAATCTTGCAAAATTAGTCCACTGGAAGGGAGAACCTTGCCGGGGGACTTTGCAAACAATATCATGTCAGATGATGGAGTAGGGAAGAGAGAAAGCCCCTCCAGAGAAGGAGTCACTGCCCCGACTGAAAACCTACCAGATGTCGGGATCTGAGAAGTCAGATTCCTCAGGAGAAGAGGTGGTGGAGATGCATAACCACAAACCTTAGGGGTCAATGGGCATTGGAAAGAAAGGCAAGTGGGAAAAGAAATCAAGAAAGGTGACCCTGAGACGGGGGCCAACCAACCAGAATGGAAGCAGGAGATGGGGAAATCCCTGTACGCAAGCAAAGAGGAAGGAAGCTGGGCACCGCACTCGAGGTGGATCCTAGATAAAGCTATCGACTTGATGAAGAGAACTGTCAGCTCCCTAGGAGATGAGAATTCTGAGCTCCACGGCCGCACCAGCTCCTGGAGCCGCAACTGGAGAGACACTGAGGGGGAATTGGAACCTGCAGCCCCGGGGACGTCCGCTGATCCAATAGTCCCCACTCCCCCCCGACCTGCAGATGGCGATCTGGATGGAAGACAATACCACCGACAACGAAGGCACCGATCCATTCAAAGACTTCCGCCACTGGACGCGAGATTCAAGGGGGAGCCAATACGCTTGGGGTTTTTCCTAACCCAAATCCTCAGCTACATGGAGGAATACGAGCGGCACATCCCTAGCAACAAAGCCTGTATCCGGATCATGCAATCTGCTCTGGATGGGCCGGCCACAGATTGGGTGGTGAATTTGCACGACTCTGATGCCCCAGAGATCAATGACTTCAACCTTTTCATGTCCTCTCTGAGAAGGCGATTTGAGGACCCCCTGGCTGATCGCAAAGCCTGTGAAAGGATCAAAATGATGAGGCAAGGCAAATGCCCGTTAGCCGAATATACGCAAGAATTCCGGGCCATTCCCAGCAAACTGAACTGGCCAGAAGACATCCTCCTTAGCCATTTCAAAGATGGCCTAAATTACGAACTATATGACACTTGCCTGTCCTGAGGGGACCCACACCAGCTCGACGAATGGTACAACCTGCCAGAGGAAGCAGAGATCGACCTACTGAAGAGGCACCGCCTAGGAAAACAATGGAGCATCAGTCATCGTTATGGCCAAAAATTCCCCCCCACCACCTCCAATCATGGTGGAGGGCAAACAACACTTCAAGATAAAGGAAATCCTAGATTCTAGGAGATATGGAACAACTCAATACCTAGTAGCATGGAAACACCTCCCCGCCTCACAAAACTAATGGGTCCATAAACATCATGTCAGAGCCCTGAAGCTGTTAAAGAAGTTTCATACAGAGTATCCTAACAAGCCAGACTAACTTT
This sequence comes from Crotalus tigris, assembly GCF_016545835.1. Taxonomy (NCBI): domain Eukaryota; kingdom Metazoa; phylum Chordata; class Lepidosauria; order Squamata; family Viperidae; genus Crotalus; species Crotalus tigris. The sequence continues at coordinate 12,250 of NW_024098191.1, read as the reverse complement.
TATACCTGTTTTGTTTTCTTTACAGGTGGATCTCTCTTATTTTTAAGGGGGGCAGGATGTCAGAATCCAATTATATTTCATTTCTATCTAACTACTCTGATAAAAAAACAATTCTTATTCTGTTCTGGATTCTGTCATACTACGAAAGGGGAGGAGGGTAAGCATGGGGGTTTTACGACTCTCACTTCGTTCCTTACAAAGTGATCATTTGTTGATTCTCTTTGGGAGAACTAACCATAATAATATGGCCATTGCCTTTCATCTTATTCTCTCTGAAATTCTCCCCTTTGCCGGCAGTAAGGAAAAAGGGGTGGGGAATGCAACACCTGGGATCTGGGAAAAGAGAGGATGAGTGATTGTGCCGACGGAGCAGACTGACAGATTGAATCGTCCAGAAGAACTGTGGGGTAGAGGCTGCTTGGGAACATTTTAAAACATTGAATGGTGGGAGATGATTCCCCAGATCCTGTCTAACATGCCTGCAATCAGCTTCTCTTAATAAAGATTCCTATTGGAAGAGACTTTCCAAGAGTTCTGTCTTCTTAAGATGTAAATTGAGGTGAATCCTTACACCCTGATTCTCCTTTCTTCCCCATATTTTTCCATTTTCCCCTCATTACACAGTTACAATTCTTGGTACTATTGATGTATAAAAAATTAGATATAAACATCTTCATCATAGTTTACTAATATTATACAAGTAATAATATCAATTCATAAATCAATATCCTGTTTTTCGTGCTCTTGTTAAAGTTTAATTTCCCATCAATATTTGAAGTATCTTTGTCAGTTATGATTTTCTCAATATTAATTACATTTATATAGCTAAAACTTTTATTCAGATCAATCCTCTTATTTTCATATTTCCCATATCAAAAGAAGAGGGAAAAATGCTATTTTAATTCTAAATCATATATTTCATTATAAAAGTCTAATTATATCTAAGGGTCATCTGTTCTTTTAATCATATTCAAACAAGTATTTAAACATATAATGTCCCCTTTAATAAGTCAAATCTTCTATTTTTTAAAATCTAACTCTTTGTTTCTTTGCCAAGGAGCTTTCCAAGCCAAGGCAATTAAATTGCCCAGGAATTTTCTTTCTATATTTATGAAAGTTCCTTGACACAAGGAAGACAATTTAGGTAGGATATTTGGGGGGGGGGAAATCCCACCCATTTATGTTCTTTAAGCAACTCCCACTTTCCTTCTCCCTCAATTTCTCTTTTCATTTTTTGTCTCCCAAGTTGTAACATTTCCCCTGACAGCTCTGTGTTCCATTTTTTAAAATCTTCTTCCTTGTCATCGGGCGTATTTTGTAGACTTAAGGGGTAAAGGGTCTTTTACATTTTCATTGTTATGGGTAAATCTTGCAGTGTTTTATTTGTATATGGTAGTTTATATTTCCCTTTTTTATCTTTTCCATGTCTAGGTCCATTTGCTCTGCTTCATCTTCTGATTTCTGGTTTGTTTGTTCATACTTTGTAGATGTTGTCTGGGAACTTTCTAGTTGTTAGATTTAATTTGGAGATTTGCTCATTTATATTATCTAAATTATTTTTAGTCTCATTATGGTTTCTTTTTATGTCCTCTTTCTATGCAACAGTTGTTTGGTGAATTAGTTGTAGCGTAGAGTATATTTTCTTCTGAAAGGTGTTCGTTTTTTCTTGAGGCATTATTCCTGGATATCCTTTAATATCACCAGTCTGAGAAAGAGTAAAACAAAGTTTCCTCTAGTTTTCTGGTCTTTAAATGTAACCTTTATAATCCAATAGGTTCCAGAATACAGGTCCACTCCCAAAATCAATATTTTATAGTGATCCTATAAAATAGCATCCAAAAATAGTCAGGGAATGTTATAATTCACAATGTTCAAAGTGTTCAGAATGTTCAACCTTCCTGAAAACAGCTCAAAAGTCTCCCCCAGCCAGACATAATCAAAGCTCAAATTTTTCTTTCTCTCCCACTAGCTCTTGAGATTAAAAGTCCAAGCTCAATAGGTGTTTATAGTCCAAAAAGATCAGGGTGATAAATATGCCAATATATTTTCCTTTATTGCCAGTTTTCCACACACGACCTTTGCCTGGTCCCCACCTCTATATCTCACTCTTTTTTGTTTTGTTAGACGAAATATCGTCGCAAGAGAGGTTATCCTGACAGTTGTTTATATAGGGCCAAACATGACCCTGAGGCAATGTGGGAGAGAACTTGGGGTTTTTAAATGCTCTGATACATATATTGCAAAATGAAAGGAATACATTACATAAACAGCACCCATAAAGATCGAAGGTACCAATTTTCAAATCAGAGGCCAAATTGTGTAAAATATTAATCTGGTGCTGGATGGTTCGTGAATTATCAGAAATATTGAAACAACACATTCCCTCAAAACTTTCACAACCCAAATACTGGTGCAGAAGCAAATAATCAATTGCAGCGTGATTTTGCAAAATAGCTTTTCTCAAATCTTGCAGTTCATGGTTGATTGCTGAAATAGTTGAAGAAATAGCATTAATTGTTTTTGCTAAATTACATGTAATAGCATTAATGTTGAGGTGAGCACAAACAGCAAGTCCTGGCACGCCCACTAGAGATATAGCCAATGTTATTCTGCTTTATTAAGTAAGGTTGTCTCAGAGTCACAAGTGCTGTCTAGCATGACCCCATGTGGAGAATGGTTCGTGTGAACTTGTTGTTTGGAAAGCAAAACTGGAATCTGCCGGCTGAGGCAACATTGCGATTCACTAATATTAGCAGGAATATAATTTAAAGTTTCTTGACCACACGTTAAAAAAAACCCTCCTTGCAGTAGCCAAGCATGTCCAAAATGAAAGGAAGTCTCTATTGAAGCTGTGCAGTTTAAAGCAGGTGAGCTAATGCTTTAAATGAGGTTTTTTTACTTGAAAAAGTACAATTAACTATTTTTGCACATGTTATATTTGCAGGGATTGCTACCACCGGGGTGTGTAAAACAATAGTGTCAGGGGGTGGATAATAAGCAGTAACCCCCCCCCAGCTAGATATAGTCTTATAGTTAAAGTTCCCATTGAATAAAATTCTGTTATAGTCAGTGAAGCTTTGAATTTTTCAGAAGAGGTGCAAACAAAGACTAAACATGTAGAAAGCAAATTTTCCATGTTATGTGATGTTAGATTTTGCTTCATTCGTTGCTCGAATGATTGTTTGGGTGGCAGTGGTGGGATGACAGTTGCTGTTGTCAAAGGGCAGATGTTAATAATCAGACAGAAACAAATAATGGATAAGGAATTTGCAGTTAAAACCACAAAAATGGCAGCGCACAGGTTTTCGGGGGTCAAGTTCTTTACATCTCCCCACGTCACTGGCTGCCTGGCATGTCGGGATCAGATTGGTTGCTGTGCCATCTGTAGAGTCACTCTTGCCATTTCTGGGACTGGGTCCAGAGACTGGTGCCACGACATCCCTGGCTGGGTGAACGTAATGTGCTGGAATCCACAAAGGTCCTGTAGGAGCAAGCACAGCAGCATAGCCCTGCCTCCAAGTGATCAGAGGGACTGTTCCCAACCATGCTTTGTCTGGTAATGCCCGATAATATACCAGAGGTGGAGGCAAGCTTGTTTTCTGTTGAAAGTGTCTCTGATAAGCGGTCAAATTTTGAATGGAAATATTCAATTGGTGTAATGTAAACAATACTTTTTGAACCTGTTGTATTACCCTAGATGATCCGTCCTTTTTTATTTGTTTGTGAAGGCAGTCCTTAAAGGACCGATTAGCACATTCCACGATGGCTTGACCCGTGGACTTATAGAGAAGACCATGAGTAAAAACAATATTTCAGGTTGTACAAAATTGTAAAAAGGCCACTGAAAAATAGGTTGGCCCATTGTCAGTTTTTAGGGAAGAGGGTTTACCCAGGGCTGTAACGGCCAAAAAAGATGAAAAATAACATGTGAAGCTGTTTCCCCTCATAGAGGTGGGGGAAATTTATGAATATATTTCTAGGAAGCCAAAAAGAGAGAACATGGATAACATCCATTTGTCATAGTTGATTAGAGGCAAAACCACATAAAAGACATAAAAAAGACATACAAAAAAAAATTAGGTCCAGGAGTGACTATGTATATGAGAAACAAAATTATAAATGCTTTCAGTTTTGTAGCAGCTGCTATAAAGGAAAAAACAAAGTCATAAGATTGGAGTCAATCCTGGGCGTGATGTAAACACCTGAAAGAGTAAAAATAAGTTGGCACGCATAATGAGAGTCAGAGATTAAGTTAAAAGTCTGGTGAGAAAAGATTTGAAAAGCTAAAATAACAGCAGATAATTCTGAGCATTGTGGTGAGGATTGCATTGCAGTGTAGGACACTTTCCAGGTATCATCATGAGGATCCTTGTAAGCAATTGCTCCTCTCGTTCACCCTCCATCAGAAAAAATAGTAGCTTGTGGCAAGGGAGGAAGGAGAAAGCAGTGGGTGGACTGGAAAGGAAAAAGTCATTAAACAAGCAAGTCAAAGATTTTTAGGCAAATGATATGAAATATAGCCTATATAGTCAGTTAAAACATATTAAAGAGATAAGTTGTTCTTGAAAACAAAATTAATAATTAGATTGTGGGATCAATATTAATTAAATCAGTTCCTTTTCGACGGCAAGCTCATGTGTGTCCTAAGGTTATCATTTTAGCAACCACCTGGATAAAAAATAAAACATTTTGGGATGGGGTGTGGGGTAAGTAAATATTATTCAATACAATATACTTTTTGCACTTGTATTACAGTTAATACTCCGGTAGATAATTTACTAGTAGGAAAAAATCAAAAGTGTTACCTGACAATTTTTATATGGAATTCTGTCCACAAATTGAGTACTCATGATGTCATCAATTTATGCAACTGTATTTTTTCTGGGGCATATTGCAATCCTAAATCATTTTGTATTTCTGAAAGCCAATAGATTGTATCTTTGGTGCTTCAATTTAATCAAAGTCCATTCAGATGGAAACAAATTTTATATAAATAGGTTAAACATTTATAAATCTTAACAAAACAATTCAGTCAGTTCTTTTGGTTGTTGGATATTATAGGTCTAACTAAACAATTTAAACTCAACAATTTTTCCCTTAAAAAATATTGTCCAAAAATTACTGTTTCCTCTTTTGAGTAAAAAATTTGCAAGCCGAAACTGCGAGAGTGGTTATCAACTTTCAGATTTGCTCCACCCTTCTCAGATCGCAATTCTAAGCAAAGGAAAAAAAGTTTTAAAATGAACAGCTCCCCCTTCTTCTTTCTGTCTCTCGCTCTTAAAGCAACGCAGCCAGCTGAAAGAGACAGGGGGGAAAAATCTCACCACCAAAAAATAGTTTTCTCTTCTTCATATGCATTTCCCATAAATTCTTTCACGCATCCTTCATGAAACTCTTCTCATGCAAACACTATTACTTTCACAGTCTGGGAGAGAGTGGGTGGGGTTTGAGGGCTAACACACACTTCAACAAATTAACTCATTCAGTTCCATGCTAACTGTTTGCATAAAACAATTCCACATACAAATATTCCATTTCATACTTTCTCCAGGCAAACCATGTATTCTTAATAAGGCCTTTTTGTATTGATGCTATCAGAGAGGGTTTTGACCCTCTTCCAAGTCTTGGAAATAACACAGAACAACACAGACAAACGTATATACACAAATATTGTTACAACAACATTTATTTAGACATATGACTTGTCCTGCAAGAAGCGAGAAAAATGATGAGGTGATTCCAACCAAAAGTGGTTTTGAGGGCCCTAATCATCTCCCATTTTTCTCACCATTCCAAGCCCAAGCATAAAGTTCTGGGTGACCACACACACACACACATATAACACAAAAGCACCACCAGACATTGTCTGACAGGATTAAACTTAACAGATTGTAGAGGAGTTTCAAAACATTCCAATTGTTCAAAATACTTTACAGAGGGAGTACATTTTGAGTTAATTTATGTCTTTAAGTTACTCTTGACGATTCTCCTTGCAGGGGTGTTTGATGGCTAAGAAACAGCAAACAAATTAGACCCTTCAGAAAGAGCTGGAAATCCAGTTAAAGATTTTTTATGAGGAATAAATTTTACTTAGTTGCAAGCAGAAGGGGGCTGGTAGTTAATTGCTGCCCTTCTGAAGCATTTGAGCCATATTTCTCCCTTGCCTGATGGCACTGAATACTATCGATGTTTGTACTGGAGCCCAAGGTTCAAGATGTAAATTATGCCCTATCTTTTAGCCTAAGCATCCGGTGCTCAGGATTCGAAGGACAATGTTTTCCTACCTCAGCCGCCAGCTTCCTTATATCTCCCCAGACTGTAGCAGGAATCTGTGTTCCTGTGCCTGTACGTGTAGCAGGAATCTGAGTTCCTGTGTTTGTCTTTGCTGGTAACAAGATAATCTACGACCCATACTTACCATTGAGGGGTCTCGTAAGACAAAAGTGCACTTAGGGGTCTGTTCCAGACGATGGTAAGTATGTTGGCTGTTGCTTCATCCCTGGGGGGGGGTTCCCAAAAGTCCCTGCTGAGGGTGCCAGCTGTAGTAATCAGTGCTCAGTCATTGCAGGGTGCAAAAAATGGCTACCCACACGTAGCAGTTTATTGTTTATATAGAGATCACAAGAAGCAAAAGTTTCGAAAGGGAAGAGAAGAGCTGCTCAGGTAGAGGTAAGAGCTCCCCTGGATCCCCATAATTTCGGGGATCGGAGGGTAGAGCTCCCTCGGAGCCTGAGCCAACTCCGCACTCCAGGACGTCTTTGTCCCGAAGTTCTGGGATGAAGCAAGATGCCGCTCCCACATCTGCTTTTTTTGGAGGCTTGTAAGTATTCAAATGCAGACAGAGAAGACCAGGAGAAAGTGGATTTAAGATTGATTGTGACTTTAACTCCTGCAAGCATCTTCCCCCCCCTTTTTTGTTTACTTTCCCTTTTGAAGAAAGGGAAAGTGAAAGGCAAAATGACAACTGTCTTTCTTGTTTGACTCTGTAACAAAGTTAAAAGTTCATGTTTTAAATATAGAGGCAAGAATTTTGTTCCTCTTTCTTCCCCCCCCCCTTTTTTTTCTTTCTTTTTATTATTATTTAAAGAACTGTGATATTATAGAGGCAAGAATTTTGCTCCTTTGAACTTAACAGAATGGCTTCAAGACGTTTGTGTAGAGGTGAGAGACAGGCGAAAGTCGTGTGCAGAAAACTGCCGCCCCCAACGCTTGTATCTTTTCCCTGCATCTATCTCCCCCCCCACATCACCGTAGTGACGTGAAAGTATGCAGGTCTGTGTGACCTTGCCAGTTTGATAAGGCTGGCTGGTGAACAACAGGTTTCCCTGTTTATGGCCTCTAGCTTTTTACTCTTGAGGATTGGTAAAGGATTTTAGCCAATGAAATGCTATTGCCATGCAGTATCTTTTGCTCTTTGTAAAACCGTATAAAAACAAATAAAGGCTATAAAATTTTTATAAAATGTTTTATAGATGGCATTTAGATCCTAAAAAATTATCTTGTATGTATTCCAACATACAGCCCAAATGTTGGAGATGTGGCAATAATGATGCGACATACTTTCATATTTGGTGGAATTGTAAAAAAGTAAAGGCTTTTTGGATTATGATTTGGTGGAACATTCAAAAGATTTTTAGAAAGAAGATAAAGTTTACTCCTCAACTATTTTTACTTGGTATTTTTGTTGACTTAAATGAAAAAGAAACTACTTTGATGTTGAATTTATTAACTGCAGCAAGGTTACTAGTAGGTCTATATTGGAAGAAAGATTCTTTGCCTACTTTAGAAGAATGGATATTTAAAGTATCTAGTTTTGCAGAAATGGCAAAAATTTCTGCTTATTTAAAGGATCATACACAAGAAAGATATATTACTGTATGGGGAAGGTGGATAGATTATATTCAGAAAAAATATGGAATTAAAAAGTTTTATTTATTTTATGAATGAATATCATATTATAGAGAATTGTTTTATAAGTTATGGAGTTAAAGGTTAATTATGATATTTTTTTTCTCTCTTTTTTTTTTCTTTTTTCTTAATTATTATAATTTTCTTTTTCTTTTTTTTTCTTAACCCTGTATTCTGCTCTGGGAAGTGAAGGGAGGGGGGGGTGGGGGTGGGAGGGAGGGTAAGGGGGGGGTTCTCTATTTTAAAATTTTATTGTATTTTTATAAATGATTGTATGTTTTTAAAAATAAAAATTTTCAAAAAAAAACAAAAAAAACAAATAAAGGCTGCGTAGAAGGTGGCCATTTCTTTGCACCCTTCAATGACTAAGGACTGATTACTACAGCTGGCGCCCTCAGCAGGGACATTTTGTTTTGGGACCCCTACGGGAAGAAGCAGCTACCAACATACTTACCATCGTCTGGAACAGACCCCTAGGTACACTTTCGTCTTACGAGACCCCTCAGTGAGTAAGTATGGGCTGTAAATTATCTCACCCTCAGCAAAAGCACATACAAGAGTTCAGACTGCTGCTACAGAAATCAGGCCTGGCAACGCTTGAAACGGACATAAGGAAGCTGATTGAGGAGATAGGAAAACAGTGTTCTTCGAATCCTGAGCATCAGACACTCAGGCTAAAAGATAAGAGCATAAATTACATCTTGAACCTTGGGCTTCAGTATAAACATCTATAGTGTTCAATCCTGTCCGGCAAGGAAGAAAAAAATGGACACATCAACTAAGTAAAATTTATTCCTCCTAAAAACATCTTTAATTGGATTTTCAGCTTCTTCTGAAGAGGCTAATTCTTTGTTGATTAGTTAGACATAAATCAAAATTTACTCCCTCAGAACAAAGTCTTTTGAGCAATCGGAATGCCTTGAAAGTTTGCAATATATTAAGTTAACCGTCAGACAAATGTCTGGTTGGGTTTTTGTGTTATGTGTGTGTGTGTGGCCACTCAGAACATTATGCTTGGGCTTGGAATGGTGAGAAAAATGGGAGATGATAAGGGCCCTCAAAACCACTTTTTGGTTGAAATCACCTTGTCATTTTTCTCGCTTCTTGCAGGACAAGTTATATGTCTAAATAAATGTTGTTGTAACAGTATTTGTGTATAGACGTTTGTCTGTGTTGTTCTGTGTTATTCCAAGACTTGGAAGAGGCTCAAAGCCCTCTCTGATAACAACAATACAAAAAGGCCTTGCTAAGAATATATGGTTTGCCTGGAGAAAGTATGAAATGAAATAATTGTATGTGGACTGGTTTTATGCAAACAGTCAGTATGGAACTGAATGAGTTAATTTGTTGAAGTGTGTGTTAGCCTTCAAAACCCACCCATTTTCTCCCTAACTGTGAAAATAATAGTAAATATTTGTATGAGAAGAATTTCATGGAGAATGTATGAGAGAATTTATTGAAAAATGCATATGAAGGAGATGTAACTATTTTTGGGTGGTGAGATTTCTCCCCCCCCCCCTGTCTCTTTCGGCTGGCTGCATTGCTTAAAGAGCCAGAGACAGGAAGGAGGCGGGGGGAACTGTTCGTTTAAAAATTTTTTTTCCTCTGCTTGGAATTGTAATCTGAGAAGAGTGGAGTGAATCTGAAACTTGACATTCACCTATGCAGTTTCGGCAAATAAATTTTTTTACTCAAAAGAGAAACAATAATTGTTGGACAATATTTTGAATATCCAACAACCAAAAGAACTAACTGAATTATTTTGTTATAGATTTATACATGTTTAACCTATTTATATAAAAATTGTTTCCATCCGAATGGACTTTGCTTAAATTGAAGCACCAAAGATACAATTTAATTGGCTTTCAGAAAATATAAAATGATTTAGGATTGCAATAAGTCCCAGAAAAAATATAGTTGCACAAATTGATGACATCATGAATACTCAATTTGTGGACAGAATTCCACACTTTTGATTTTTTCCTATTAGTAAATTACCTAATGGAGTATTAACTGTAATAGAAGTGCAGAAAGTATATTGAATTGAATAATATTTACCTACCATATCCCATCCCAAAATGTTTTATTTTTTATCTAGGTGGTTGCTAAAATGATAACCTTAGGATGCACAAGAGCTTGCAGTCGAAAAGGAACTGATTAATTAATATTGTTTTTCAAAAATAACTTATCTCTTTAATGTGCTTTAACTGACTATATAGGCTGTATTTCATATCATTTGCCTAATGATCTTTGACTTGCTTGTTTAATGACTTTTTTCTTTTCCAGTCCAGCCACTGCTTTCTTCCTCTTTCTCCCTTGCACAAATTATTGTTTTTTCTGATGGAGGGTAAATGAGAGGAGCAATTGCTTACAAGGATGATACCTGGAAAGTGTCCTACACTGCAATGCAACCCTTATCACAATGCTCAGAATTATTTTAGCTTTTCAAATCTTTTCTCAACAGTCTTTTAACTTAATCTCTGACTCTCATTATGTGTGCTAACTTACTTTTACTTCTTCAGGTGCTTACATCATACCCAGGATTGACCCCAATCTTATGACTTTGTTTTTAACTTTGCAGCAGCTGCTCCAGAACTGAAAGCATTTATTATTTTGTTTCTCATATATACAATCACTCCTCCCTTCCTGGGCCTAATTTTTTTTGTATGTTTTTTTTATGTCTTTTATGGTTTTTCCTCTAATCAACTATGACAAATGGACCTTATCCATGCTCTCTTTTTTTGGCTTTTTAGAAATGTATATTCATAAATAGGTATTTAGGAACAATTTCCCCCACCTCTATGAGGGGAAACAGCTTCACATGTTATTTTTCATCTTTTTTTGGCCGTTACAGCCCTGGGTAAACCCTCTTCCCTAAAAACTGACAATGGGCCAGCCTATTTTTTAGTGGCTTTTTTACAATTTTATACAACCTGAAATATTGTTTTTACTCATGGTCTTCTCTATAATTCCACGGGTCAAGCTATCAAGGAACGTGCTAATTGGTCTTTCAAGGACTGCCTTCACAAACAAATAAAAAAGGACGGATTATCTAGGATACCCAATTTGTCGTGGGTAATACAACAGGTTCAAAAAGTATTATTTACATTACACCAATTGAATATTTCCATTCCAAATTTGACCGTTTATCAGAGACACTTTCAACAGAAAACAAGTTTGCCTCCACCTCTGGCATATCAGGCATTACCAGACAAAGCATGGTTGGGACCAGTCCCTCTGATCACTTGGGGGCAGGGCTACACTGCTGTGCTTGCTCCAACAGGACCTTTGCGGATTCCAGCGCGTTGTGATCACCCAGCCAGAGATGTCGTGGCACCAGTCCCTGGACCCAGTCCCAGAAATGGCAAGGGTGACTCTACAGATGGCACAGCAAGTAATCCAATCCTGACATGCCAGGCAGCCAGTGACGTGGGGAGATGTAAAGAACTTGATCCCCGAGAACCTGTGTGCTGCCATTTTTGCGGTTATACTGCAAATTTCTTATCCATCATTTGTTTATGTCTGATCGTTAACATCTGCCCTTTGACAACTGTAACTGTCATCCCACTCAAACAATCATTCGAACAACGAATGAAGCAAAATCTAACATCACACAAAATGACTTCTTTTGTTTATCTGAAATGTATTACATGTAATTTGCTTTCTACATGTTTAGTCTTTGTTTGCACCCCTTCTGCAGTAATTTAAAAGTTCACTGACTCTGGGAGGTTATTGCTTAAAAAACCTCACTGTCATTGCATTGGCTCACCTGCTTTAAATTGCACAGTTTCAATAGAGACTTCCTTTCTTTTTGGACATGCTTGGCTACTGCAAGGAGGGTTTTTTACGTGTGGTCAAGAAACTTTAAATTATATCCCTGCTAATATTAGTGAAGCGCAATGTTGCCTCAGCCAGCTGATTCCTGTTTTGCTTTCCAAACAACAAGTTCACACAAACCATTCTTCACGTGGTGTTACGCTAGACAACACTTGTGACTCTGAGACAACCTTACTTTGTAGCATTGGCTATATCTCTAGTGGGCGTGCCAGGACTTGCTGTTCATGCTCACCACAACATTAATGCTATTACATGAAATTTGGCAAAAACAATTAATGCTATTTCTTCAACTATTTCATCGATCAACCATGAACTGCAAAATTTGAGAACTATTTTGCAAAATCACGCTGCAATTGATTATTTGCTTCTGCACCAGTATTTGGGTTGTAAACGTTTTGAGGAAATGTATTGTTTCAATATTTCTGATAATTCATGAACCATCCAGCACCAGATTTATGTTTTACACAATTTGGCCTCTGATTTGAAAATTGGTACCTGAGGATCT